>NW_012098932.1:418978-503819 GCF_000951045.1 Mandrillus leucophaeus | reverse complement strand
GGTGTCCTTCCTGTTTGTTAGTTTTCCTTCTAACAGTCAGGACCCTCAGCTGTAAGTCTGTTGGAGATTGCCTGAGGTCCACTCCAGACCCTTTTTGCCTGGGTATCAGCAGCAGAGGCTGCAGAAGATAGAATATTGCTGAACAGCACATGTACCTGTATGATTCTTGCTTTGGAAGCTTCGTCTCAGGGGTGTACCCTGCCGCGTGAGGTATGGGGTGTCGGTCAGCACCTAGTGGGGGGATGTCTCCCAGTTAGGCTACTCAGGGGTCAGGGACCGACTTGAGCAGGTGGTCTGTCCGTTCTCAGATCTCAGCCTCTGTGTTGGGAGATCCACTGCTCTCTACAAAGCTGTCAGACAGGTTCGTTTGCATCTGCAGAGGTTTCTGCTGCTTTTGCTGTCGTTGTTGTTGTTGTTTAGCTGTGCCCTGTCCCCAGAGGTGGAGTCTACAGAGACAGGCAGGCCTCCTTGAGCTGCTGTGGGCTCCACCCAGTTTGAGCTTCCCAGAGGCTTTGTTTACCTACTTAAGCCTCAGCAATGGTGGTCGCCCCTCCCCCAGCCTCGCTGCTGCCTTGCAGTTAGATCGAGGACTGCTGTGCTAGCAATGAGGGAGGCTTCGTGGGCGTGGGACCCTCCCGGCCAGGTGTGGGATATAATCTCCTGGTGCGCCATTTGCTAAGACCCTTGGTAAAGCACAGTATTGGGGTAGGAGTTACCCGATTTTCCAGGTGTTGTGTGTCTCAGTTCCCCTGGCTAGGAAAAGGGATTCCCTTCCCCCTTGCGCTTCTCAGGTGAGGGGATTCCTCGCCCTGCTTCAGCTCTCACTGGTCAGGCTGCAGCAGCTGACCAGCACCGATTGTCTGACACTCCCTAGTGAGATGAACCCTGTACCTCAGTTGAAAATGCAGAAATCACCCATGTTCTGTGTCAATCGCCCTGGGAGCTGGAGACTGGAGCTGTTTCTATTAGGCTATCTTGCTCTGCCCCCAGGACGTTTTAAAATCCCTTCTACTTTTCTTTAGTTTAATTTGTTTTTTCTTTTCCAAAGTTTTTGACATGGAAACTAGATAATTGATTTTTAGCCCTTCTCCCTTCTCTGGCATATGAATGAATTCTCATAAAGAGAAACCTGTATTATTTGGGAAAGAATGCATTCCATAAACACCCTAGTAGTAAATATAGCAGTTGGTTTCACTTTACGTGCCTTGTTTTAAAATTATGAATTCTAAGGCATGTTGTATAGGCCATTTTCCTTAATGCATTTATATATCCATGAACAATATACAGTATGATTTTGTATGTGTTTTACACCTTAGGTAAGTGATACATAATATTCTACAGGTTCTTTTTTAAACTCATTCTTTTTTTGTGTGTTTATGTGTAGTTCTAATTCATATTTATTACTTCATAATATTCTGTCATTTGAATATACCAGGATTTTTCTCTGTTCCCCTGCTAATCTACTTTTCAGTTATTCTTTATTGCTAATAATAATGTCTACATGGTGTAGCAGTGAACGTTCGGATTCAGTTCTCTTTGATCATATAAGTCAGTTTCTTTAGGATATAAACCTAGCAATAGCATTCCTAAGATATAAAACTAGGAATAGTGTATTTTCAACTTTAACGATATTATCAGACTTCTCCCTAAAAGGGTCCTACCAGTGTATGCCTTCCAGTAGAGGGTGAGAATTTCTGTCAGTCCTCATCTGAACCCCATAAGTCGTCATCTGACTTCAACATTTTAATCAGTTTGGTGAGTGTGAGATGATACATAATTTCAATTTACATTTACACCATTATTGATTTTGTCACTTTTTTCACATATTTTACTGGCTGTTTCATTTCCTTTTATGTAAATTTTTACTTCACTGATTTTTCAATTGGGTTTTGCCATTTTTCTTTTTTCTTTTCTTTCTTTTTTTTTTTTTTTGAGACGGAGTCTCGCTCTGCCGCCCAGGCTGCAGTGTAGTGGCCGGATCTCAGCTCACTGCAAGCTCCGCCTCCCGGGTTTACTCCATTCTCCTGCCTCAGCCTCCCGAGTAGCTGGGACTACAGGCGCCCGCCACCTCGCCCGGCTAGTTTTCTGTATTTTTTTTTAGTAGAGACGGGGTTTCACCGTGTTAGCCAGAATGGTCTCAATCTCCTGACCTCGTGATCCGCCCGTCTCGGCCTCCCAAAGTGCTGGGATTACAGGCCTGAGCCACCGCGCCCGGCCGGGTTTTGCCATTTTTCTTATTGATATGGAAAAGTTTTTTTATGTGGTTGGAATTTAATTCTTGTTAAATGTGTTGCAGATAATCTTCTCTGAGCCCATGGCTTCCGTTTTGTTTTTTGTATCTTTTTACCATTCATAGTTTTCAATTTTGACAATTAAATTTAGTAATGTTTTTCTTCATGGTTTTTGCTTCACATGCTCATGTATGCGTGTGTGTGTAAGACACCCTTTCCCATCCTAAGGCCGTACAGGTATTTTGTTTATAGAGAGGTGTTACGGCATAATGATTAAGAGCCAGGGCTCCAGAACAAGCTAAGTAAAACTCCACCTCTGTCATGTACTAACTGTGTCTCCTTGGATTCTCTGTGTTCCTTTTTTTTTTTCTTTTTTTTTGGAGACAGAGTCTGGCTCTGTCACCCAGGCTGGAGTGCAGTGGCGCGATCTGGGCTCACTGCAAGCTCCGCCTCTGGGGTTCACGCCTTTCTCCTGCCTCAGCCTCCTGAGTAGCTGGGATGACAGGTGCCCGCCACCATGCCAGGCAAATTTTTTTCTATTTTTAGTAGAGACAGAGTTTCACCGTGTTAGCCAGGATAGTCTCGATCTCCTGACCTGAGGATCTGCCCTCCTTGGCCTCCCAAAGTGCTGGGATTACAGGCGTGAGCCACTATGCCCGGCCTCTCTGTGTTCCTTTTTAAAAAATGTGGATGATAATTGTACCCACCTCCAGGGCTGATGTTAGGAAGTCTATGCCTGAATGGTATGACAGTCATGTGATTCCCTTGTGATACTGGTTGTTGAGTATTTTGAGTATCATCTCTGGCTAACTCATGGGATTACTATGAACATTAAACGAGGTCATATATATAAAGTACTTTTTAATGCCAGGGATATAACAAGAGCTCAACAGGTGCTTGTTATTTTGTTTTGTAATTGTTTTGTTTTACATTTAAGACTTCAGTCTATCTGAAGTTGGTATTAGGCACAATAATTTACACTCATTAATATTCTTCCACAATATATTTGGGGTACTATGCAGAAAAGAGTTAATGTCGCAGGTCTAAGATTACTACTTCTTAGATAACCCACTTGAAAGTTTGGCCCTTGGCTGGTAAAGAGTTCCTTACAGTGCTATAAAACTTTTCATAAATGATAAGAGCGCAGTAGGTTTGCTGTGCCTAAGCTGTTTGCACAGATAATGTGATTTATGCTGAACACCTGCTTTCCTTCTGGGAGTGTAGAATTTTGGTATGTGTGAGGCAGAGGGTACCCACAAGACCATCCCCCAGTGAAACCTTGGGCGCTGAGTTTCTTAAGAATATCCATGGTGGGCTGAGTGCAATGACTCATGCCTGTAATCCCAGCACTTTGGGAGGCTGAGGCCGGTGGATCACCTGAGGTCAGGAGTTCAAGACCAGCTTGACCAATATGGTGAAATCCTGTCTCTACTAAAAATACAAAAATTAGCTGGGCGTGGTAGCGCCTGCCTGTAGTCCCAGCTACTCGGGAGGCTGAGATAGGAGAATTGTTTGAACCTGGGCGGCAGAGGTTGCAGTGAGCCAAGATCATGCCATTGCACTCCAGCCTGGGTGACAGAGCAAGACTTTCTCAAAAAAAGAAACAAAAGAAAAAAAAAAAGAACATTCATCGTGGACAAGACTTTGTACTCTTTGCATGTATTGTCACAACTGGTTGCTGGAGGAGTTAAGCACATCACATCCTGTGTAACTCCATTGAGAGAGGAGTCTTGGGTGCTTACTCCTGATTTTGCCCCATGTGCCTTTTACTTTTTAAATTTGCTTTGTATCCTTCTGCTGGAATAAATCTTAGTTGTTAATATTACTGTATGCTGAATCCTTTGACTCCTCTTAGTGAATTGTCTATCTTGGGAGTGGGCTTGGGGACTCCTGACACAGGTACTGATATGAAGTTATCTTTGTTTACTTCATGATAGCGTCTTTTTTTGCTCATCATCTTTTATATTAATCCTTTGAAATAGCTATGGACTACTTACTACCTTTGATTTCAGACTAGGATGAATTCTAGAGGAGTTGAGTAAATTGGCACAGTTAGGTTGGGAAGTAATTTACTACTTGTTACACTCTCAGTCTAGTGTTCTTGATTTTTAGCCTTATATCTGCTCAGGATAACTGGGAATTTTTGAACTCAATAAACTTTTAACTGATATTTAACTTTCTTGAAGATTAAATATAGCATTTTCTGATAAATATTATAATCATTGTATGTGCACAATCTTAGGCAAAAACATTTTTTTCTCTTGTAAACACAGTGAGCCCTACTCAGAATCTTCTTTGCAGCAATGCTATGACCAATATGAGAGCTCTCATTGAAGAATAGTTGAACTACAATGTCATTATGATTGATTTTCTAACACTAAAATATTCAGGAGGTGATAATTTTAAATCATCACATGGAGGGCCTTTATTTTTGGAATGATTTTTATAGGAGGCCCAAAGAAGTGTTTGAATCAGATCGTCACTGAAAGTATCTGACCTTATTTTCGTTTTATCAGTCTTGCGTTATCTTCACATAGTGGGCAAGTTTAACTCCTTATTTAAATGAGATTCTCGTTCACTTTAAAAGGTAGATCCAAAAACTTACTTGAATGCTTTTGACACACCAACAAGTAGTTATGCCTTCATTTTCATGAGGCTAACACATTTTATTTACATTTCTTTATCTGTGTTTTACGAAGGGGAGAGCTGTCTAGATTTGAGTTTCTACCTTGTGATTGATGTAGCTAGACTTTATTGAGATTCAAATGTCTGCTGAATGTCATAATATTCTTAGCAGTGTTTGTGTGGGTATATGGGTTCCCCAGATTATTTGCACTGAAATTCGGAATTTCTTTAGTCCAAAAATATAGAAGAAGAGTATAAAAAGATCAAACCTGGCTTTTATTTGCCTTATTTGGTTTTGAGTATTAGAATGAATTTAGGAAGTTTTAAATTGCTCTCTAATTTTCTATCTGTGACATTTTACTTAGCTTGGGTTACTTTACTCTAAGGAAGAGACCAGAGATGCTTTAATCTTTTTTTTTTTTTCCTGTTTGAGACGACATCTCTCTCTCTCACCCAGACTGGAGTGCAGTGGTGTGATCTTGGCTCACTGCGAGCTCCGGTTCACGCCATTCTCCTGCCTCAGCCTCCCGTGTAGCTGGGACTATAGGTGCCTGCCACCACACCTGGCTAATTTTTTGTGTTTTTTTAGTAAAAACGGGGTTTCACCATGTTAGCTCCTGACCTCAAGGAGCTATCTTTGAGGTATCTTCTGACCTCAAGATTAGTTATCTTGACCTTAAGGTTAGTTATCTCCTGACCTCAAGATCTGCCCACCTCAGCCTCCCAAAGTGCTGGGATTACAAGCGTGAGCCACCGTACCTGGCCGAGATGCTTTAATCTTTCTAATGTATATTCACATGTACTATCTCAGGTGGTTGCACCTTCTCTACATTTTGCTAGTTTTTTACTTTATTTAACAGTATTATACTACTGTTAAACTGTTCTCATTAAACTCTGGTGAGATCATATTGCTGTTGCTTTAAATCTGTATCTGAATAACAAAGATCAGAGCAGAACTAAATGAAATTGAAATTTAAAAATCATAAAAATGATCAGTGAAATGAAAACTTGGTTCTTTGTAAGGATAAACAAAATTGACAGGCTGCCAGCTAGATTAGCCAAGAAAAAAATATTCAAATAAGCATGATCAGAAATGATAAAGGTGATTTTACAGCTGATACCATGGAAATACAAAAGATCACCAGAGACTACTATGAACATCTGTATGTGCACAAACTAGAAAACCTAGAGGAAATGGACAAATTCCTGCAAACATAACATCCCAAGATTGATCCAGTAAGAAATAAAAATAATGAATAATGAAACTGAATCATCATAAAAAAAAGCTACCAACTACAAAAGCCCAGGACCAAACAGAGTCACAGTCGAATTTTACCAGGCATACAAGAGAGCTGGCATCAGTCTTACTGAAACTATTCCAAAAAATTAAGGAGGAAGAGGAGGAATTCCTTCTTAACTCATTGTATGAAACCAATATCATCCTGGTACCCAAATCTGGCATGGACACAACAAAAGAAGAAAACTGCTGGCCAGTATCCTTGATGAACACACATGCAAAACTCTTCAACAAAATACTGGCAAACGAAATCAAACAGCAAATCCAAAAAGATAACTCATCGTGATCAAGTGGGTTTTATTTTAGGAATGCAAAGATGGTTCATCATGTGCACATCAATAAATGTGATTCACCACATAAACAGATTAAAAACAAAATCCATATGTTCATCTCAATAGATGAAGAAAAAACATTTGATAAAATCCAGCATCCCTTCATGATAAAAACCCTCAGCAAACTAGGCATCAAAGGAACATACCTGAAAATAATAGGAGCCCCATATGATAAACCCATCGCCAACATCATACTGAATAGGCAAAAGTTGAAAGCATTTCCCCTAAGAGCTGGAACAAGACAAGGATATCCACTCCCATCACTCCTGTCAGCACAGTCTTAGCCAGAGCAAACAGGCAAGAGAAAGAAGTAAAAGCCATCAAAATTATAAAAGAAGTAGTAATTATCTGTTTGTTGATATTATCTTATACTTAGAAAACCCTAAAGATTCCTCCAAAAGACTTTTAGAATTGATAACTTCAGTAAAGTTTCAGGATACCAAATTAATATACAAAAATTAATGGTATTTCCATACACCATCAGTGCTCAAATAGAACCAAATTGAGAGCTGAAATCAATTTATAGTAGAGACACACACACACACACACACACACACACACACACACACACACACCCCGGGAATACATTTAACCAAGGAGGTGAAAGACCTTTACAAGGAGAAGTACAAAACACTGATGAAATAAATCATAAATGATACAAACAAATTGAAACATTTCATTCTTATGGATTAGAAGAATATCATTAAAATGACCATACTACTCAAAATAATCAACAGATTCAAGGCAATTCCCATCAAATTACCAACATCACTTTTCACAGAATTAGAAAAAACAATCCTAAAATTCATGTGGAACCAAAAAGCACCCCAAACAGCCAAAACAATCCTAAGCAAACAACAAAGCCGGAGGCATCACATTACCTGACTTCAAACTATACTACAAAGCTGTGGTAAGCAAAACAGCATGGTACTGGTATAAAAATAGACACACTGATTAATGGAACAGAATAGAGAACCAAGAAGTAAAGCCACGTACATACATCTGACTGAACTTCAACAGAACTAACAAAAATAACAGGGAAAGGACACCTTATTCAATAAATGGTGCTTGGCAAATTGGCTAGCCATGTGCAGAAGAATGAAACTGCACCCCTGTCTCACTATGCACAAAAATTAACTCAAGGTGGATTAAAGGCTTAAATGTGAGACCGAAAATTATAAAAATCCATGAAAAAAACCTAGGAAAAACTCTTCTGGACATTGGTTTAGGGAAAAGACTTATGAGTAAGACCTCAAAAATAAATGCAGCAAAAACAAAGACAAATGGGACTTTATTAAGCTGCTGCACAGTGGAAGAAACAGCAGAGTAAACAGACAACCTACAGAACGTGAGAAAATATTTCCAAGCCATGCATCTGAAAAGTGACCATATTCAGAATTTACAAGGAACTCAACAAGAAAAAAATGTATAACTCCATTAAAAAAATGGACAAAGGATATGAACAGACATGTCTCAATAGAAGACATACAAGCAGCCAACAAACGTAAAAAAAAAAGCTTAACATCACTAATCATTAGAGAGATGCAAATCAAAACCACAGTGAGATGCCATCTCACACCAGTCAGAATGGCTATTATTAAAAAGTTAAAAAATAACATATGTTGGTGAGGTTGGGGAGAAAAGGGGAATAATTATAACACTGTTGGTGGGAATGAAAACTGAGAATTAGTACAACGTCTGTGGAAAACAGTACAGAAATTTAGGAAATAACTAAAAATAGAATTACCATTTGATCCAGCAGTCCCACTGCTGGACATCTACCCAGAGGAAAAGAAGTTACTGTATCGAAATGATATCTGCACTTGTATGTTTATCATGATAAATGTAAATTATCAAAGTAGCAAAGTCATGAACTCATCGTAGCAAAGTCATGGAATCAACTTAAGTGTCCATTAGTAGTTGATAGGATAAAGAAAATGTGGTGTATATACACCATGGAATACTATGCAACCATAAAAAAGAATGAAACTGAGACTGGGCCTGGTGGCTCATGCCTGTAATCCCAGCAGTTTGGGAGGCTGAGGCAGGTGGATCACTTGAGACCAGGAGTTCAAGACCAGCTTGGCCAACTTGGCTAAACCCCGTCTCTACTAAAACTATAAAAATTAGCCAGGCATGGTGACACATGCCTGCGATTCCAGCTACTTGGGAGGCTGAGGCACAAGAATCACTCAAACCTGGGCAGAGGCTGCAATGGCCTGAGCTGAGATCATGTCACTGCACTCCAGCCTGGGCAACAGAGCAAGACTCTTTCTCCAGAGAAAAAGAAAAAAAAAGAAGAATGAAGCTGTATCCTTTGTAGCAACATGGACAGAGCTGGAGGCCATTATTCTAAGTATAATAACTCAGAAACAGGATATCATATACTGCATGTTCTCACTCGTAAGTAGGAGCTAAACAGTGGGTACACATGGATGTAAACATGGAAATAATAGACATTGGGGGCTTCAGAAGTGGGGAGGATGGATGGCGGATAAGAGTTGAAAAATTACCTATTGGGTACAGTGTTCACTGTTTGGGTGATGGGTTTCTAGAAGCCCAAACCTCACCACTATGCAACATGTTCATGGAGTAAACTCACACATCATGAATCTAAAATCTAAAAAAATACCTGTATCCGTGTTCAGGGCCTTTTTCATACTACTGCTACCTTGCCTACATTCCCGGGCTAAGACCATTTGAAATTGTTTATATTTTTCTTAATGCTCCCATCTATTCCTCCTTTAAGGCTGTATTCAGACTTTTATTTTCTCCCCTCCATCTAAGGGTTAACTGTTCAATGTTGAGACCCTATAGCACTTTAAATCACACACTGGTTTTGTTTTCTGCCTTTCTCCTTCCTGTTACATCATGAGGACAGCCTCTTTTCATCTTTCTGTGCTGTGATACTGACAGTGTGTGTAGGTACTCGATAAATGGTTCTTTCCAGTTAGAATTAATTACTCCTTCCTTCCTACTTCTAATCAGTTGCTGCCTCCTGTGTTTGGCACTGTATTTCAGTTTGTAGTATACTACTTTGTATTGATCTTCATACCTGCACTGAAGTAATTTTGAAGACAAAGATTGGACTTTTCTTTTGTTTTTTTGAGACGGAGTCTTGCTCTTCACCCAACCTGGAGTGCAGTGGCATGATCTCGGCTCACAGCAACTTCCGCCTCCAGGGTTCAAGCAATTCTCCCGCCTCAGTCTCCTGAGTAGCTGGGATTACAGGCACATGCCACCATGCCTGGCTAATTTTTTGTAGAGACGGGGTTTCACCATGCTGGCCCGGCTGGTCTCGAACTCCTGACCTCGTGATCTGCCCGCCTTGGCCTCCCAAAGTGCTGGGATTACAGCATGCCTGGCCTGTACTTTTCTTTAGTAAAATTCTCATTTTCTGATGCTTATGACCCTTTAACTCAGGTTTTATCATACATCCTGCATCAGTATTAAGTTTCTTCTTAGTTATGCATGTTTAGATTCTATTGCTTTGGGTTAGAATAAAGTCTCAAATTTTGGTTTGTGATCCATAAGGTTATTTCATGGCTGGACTTTGCCTTGTTTACATTTGTCCTTTCACTGTGAATAAATAGCCTTTTTAAAATCTTTTCTACTGAGGCCACTGTAGAGTGTTATTTTCCCCATTCATTAATACTCATGAAGTGGTGGGAAGGGTTGGGGAGGTGGTATTGATGGTCTCTACAAAGTGATGCAGAAACTAGTGTTCTTGTATCTATTAAAAAGTGACAGCAAAAAGTACAAATGACTCCCCCCACCCCGTTGAGCCATTTAAACATAATCTTCCTACCTGAAGCCCTATGGCCTTCAGATACTTTAATACAGTAATTCCCAAACTTTCTGCCACCAGGGACTGGTTTTGTGGAAGACAGTTTTTCCGTGGACTGGAGTGCAAATGGAGATGGTTTTAGGGTGAAACCCTTCCACCTCAGATCATCAGGCATTAGATTCTCATAAAGTGTGTGCAACCTAGATCCTTCATGTGCACAGTACACAATAGGGTTCACTCTCGTATGAGAGTCTATTGCTGCTGGTGATCTGACAGGAGGTGGAGCTCAGGCAGTAATGCTGACTTGCTTGCTGCTCACCTTTTGCTGTGCAACCCAGTTCTTAACTGGCCATAGACTGGTACTAGTCCATGGCCCAGGGGTTAGAGACTCCTGCTTTAATGTATATTTCTTGGAAACAAGAACATTTTCCTGTATAATCACAGAATAACCATCTGCATCATGAAATTAACATGAATAGATTACTACCACCAAATCCTCAGACCCCATTCAAGTTCCTCCATCTGACCAATAATATCTTTTCTTTTTTTTTTTTAGTTGTCAAATGATCCTTTATTGAAATATTTTCCTTTGTGCTTCTTAACTAGCTGGCCATTCTGCCACACCACTGTTTATGTCATCTACGATGTCATGAGGGTGACGGCCATCAGCATTGCAGCCCACCGACTAGGCAGTCCCCAGGATCTCTTTAATGGTTCCAGAGAGTTCTCTGGCTAAAGATCGGTGCCCCATCTGTCGAGCAATGTTGACAGTCTCATCAAAAGTGATATTTTCACCTTGTTTAATATTTTCCTGTTTCTTTCTGTCTCCTGGCGGTTCCTTGAGGGCTTTGATGATCAGTGCAGAAGGAGAAGGTGCCACATCAATCTGGGCCTGTCTATTCTGAATAGTCAGTTTCACTGTAATTCTCAGACCCTTCCAGGTACTGGTTGCCTTGGCAATATTATCACCAACCTTTTTTGGAGGCAGACCCTGGGGGCCGATCTTGGGGGCCAGTGCAGACATGGCGTTGACTTTACCTCGGTACACCTCAGATACACAACTTTGATCTCATTGGGGTGGAACTTCAGCAGCGTGGTGGAGGCAGCTGGTGTCAGATGAACCTGGATTTGGTACAACCAAAGAGAGTTACACCTTGGCTTCTTCTGAGCCAAAAACTGAAGGCAATAATATCTTCTATAGTAAAAAGATCCATGTTAGAATGACACGTTGGTTTTATCATGTACTTTAGTCTCTTCAGTCTCCTGGCCAGTGAGTGCTCCTTCAAACAGACTCCTGTGCTTTTTTCTTCTATCTCTCGTAATTCTTTGAACACTCCCTTGCTCTTTTGTACAAGATGATTTAGTCTCATCTTTCATTTTTTTCTGCCCTAGGCCTGGAATGAGTGATTTCTCCTAGAGCCCTTGTTCTTTTTATTAGGAAATGCTGTTTCGGAGCCAAGTTTTAGGGGCTAGATGTGTTCACTGCTATTGAAAAGTTGCTGCTCACAGACATCTTCAGTGATGAGAGCTGGGGAATATATATATACACATATATACTTGCACACACATGTATCAATATTTATGTCCACATTATTTATATATTTTGAAAACCATGAATTCACACTAATACCACCAATTCCATCCTAACACCACAGGTTTCAATTCTAGTTTTTTCCTTTTCTATATTTGCAACCTCCGTCTCTGATGGTGATAAACCTGACTTCCATTATTATACTTAAAATATTTACAGTTACGCATTATTTAACAATGGAGATACATTCTGAGAAATGTGTTAGGTAATTCCATTGTTGTGCAAGCATCATAGAATGTACTTACACAAACTTAGATGTTGTAGCCTACTATATACCTAGGCTATGTGGTATTAGCCTATTGCTCTTAGGATACAAACCTGTATAGCATGTTACCTTATTGAATACTGTAGGCAATTATAACAATAATGATATTTGTGTATCCAAGCATATCTAAATATAGAAAAGGTAATGCACCGCTCTATGATGTTATGACAGTTACGACATCATTATGTTACTAGGCAATAGGAATTTTTCAGCTCCATTATAATCTTAAGGGACCAGATTTATATGCAGTCAGTCATTGACCAAAATGTTGTCATATGGTGCATGACTGTTCTTATTTGATTAACTTCATTCTTTGTAACCCACTTCACTTCTGCCACCATATCCTTTTCCACATTGATGTCTTTCTCATCCTACTTGGGCTCTGAAACCTCTACACCATTAATGCATGGATTATTTGAAGGATGATTTATGGAGATGATCTGGGACATCTTAATCTTAATAATACAGATGCAGTATAAATATTCTAAGACTTAACATGTATCTGTTTTGTTTTGTTTTGTTTTTTCTTTTTTATGGAGTCCTGCTCTGTCACCCATGCTGGAGTGTGGTGGCGCGATCTTGATCTCAACTCACTGCAACTTCTGCCTCTTGGGTTCAAGTGATTCTTTGAGTAGCTGGGATTACAGGCACACACCACCATGCCCGGCTAATTTTTGTCTTTTTAGTGGAGATAGGGTTTCACCATGTTGGCCAGGCTAGTCTCGAGCTTTGATCTCAAGTGATCCACCTGCTTTGGCCTCCCAAAGTGCTGGGATTACAGGCATGAGCCACTGTGCCTGGCCAGGCATGTATCTGCTTTATTATCAAAATGAATGACATTAAAAAATCATGAAAAATGCTTCTGTGTGTAATAAGCTTTATAGGATCTGGATCATTTAGTGTGATTAATATGGAAGCTTGAAACTAGAAGTGTGCAGAAAGCTGAAAGCTTCATTTTTTTCAAACAATATTTCAAAAATTTGGTGTAAACTCTGATTTTTAGGGAATCCGAATTAGATTATCTTAATGGTCAGTTTATGTGATAGTGTTTAATTATAATCAGTCATGAAAGTGCACAGCAACTAATGTTGGAAGGATTTGTAAGAATCCTGAGATCAGCTCAATCCTAAAGATTCAAGAAGCATCTATTTCAAAATTATTTGAAAACGGAAAAACATTGTTTATTTAGAAAAAAATAGCACATATGATACTATGTTTGTGGTGTATTTGTAGAGATACTGTCCTTTAAAAGAATCTCATTAAGGGTTCTAGGTACCCAGGACTTTTTTTTTTTTTTTGTAATTAGGGTCAGGCTGAATAAAAAACACATTTGTAAATCTGTTGATGTATTAGTTTTCTCTCATTGCTGTGACATATTACCACAGTTAGTAGTTTAAAATAGCATCTATCTTACCATTTTGAAGCTCAAGTCCAAAATGTGTCCCACTGGGGCAAGGCTGTGTTCCCCTGGATGCTCTAGAAAAGCATGTAGACCTCTGTTCTTCCATTCACTTGGACTTTTACTGTTTGACAAAGCTGTAGTATATTTTATAAGCAGAAAAATTAGATGCTATAGAATCAAGGTCATAGAGATTATTTAGTCTTATCCATTTATTTCATAAAGATACTGAGGCCTAGAAAGGTAAAGTCACATAGTCACTCTAGCAGTACAGAGTAATTAAAAATCGGAACAACTGACTCCCAAGTCATTGTTTTTACTGCCACCATAGATTTATACTGGGTTTCTCCTTTAAGGTAAAGAAGAACCTGTTTAGCACTGTTCTCTGTTTTCTGTCTGTTACCAAAAGACTCCCTTTTGGAGAATGGTTCACTTGGACTCTTGTTGGAGAAACCTTTTTTGAAAACCAAACATTCAGATTATCTGCTTCCACACTTGTTTTTATCTCTGTACCAAACTATAGTAGAGTCTGAGAACAAACAAAAGGAGAAAAGGCAGTATATGGAGGGTTTTCTTTTTATGTTTCTTTTTGGTTCATTCATTTATGTTCAGCTTGCTTTTAAAAATTGCTTTCTATTTGCTACGGCTGGAAGAATGTTGAATGCTTTAGGAAAGGGCGGGAGGGATTGTGGAGTGTATGAGGAACTATGAGAAGGCCAGGATATCCTGAGCACTGACTCAGAGGAAAGAAGTGGCAGGAGAAGAGGCTGTCAGTACAGAGCTTTCATAGAGCTTGAAGGATTTGGATCTTTGCCTTAGAAATTGAAGGCAAGCATTTGGAGAATTTTAAACTCCAAAAAATTTAGTTCAGTTTACATTTTTAAAATGCTCTGTATGAAGATTGAATTAGAGGGGAGCTAGACAGGATCATGGAAGCTAATATTCAAGTCAGCAGTGGTAGTAGCTTATAACATTGTGGTGGCAAAAGTGGAGTTCTGGAGGGGTGGGTAGTTTTGAAAATGGGTTTAGAGGGTACAGTTGACCAAATTCCATTATTGATTGACTGTAGTGATGAAAAACATCACCTCCCTACCTTTAGAAGTTATAGCTAGTGTTTCTGCTTTGATTCATTTTGCCAAATTATTTTGTCACCAGTTTGACTTGTTACTTTTCTTGTGGCTTTCCCATTCCTTCTGTGTCATATCTACACTTTGGCTTTTTTCTTTTCATAATCTGTTCTCACTTTTATTTCAGTCTGTCTAGTCACTTTTAATCTCTAGTTACTACTACATGTTCCTGAATGTATAGTTGATACTTTATTATCTCCTTATCTCTCCTATAAGTTTCTGGCACCAAATAAGGACAAAATAAATAGTTGCTGAAATGGGTGTCATGATGACATGTGATAAATATTGCCTTTTAATTGAAAATAAATAGAAACATTTAAATTAAAGGTACTGGCGCTGGGTGGCCGTGACGGCAGCAGCAGCAGAAACAGATGTTGGCAGCCGGGCTGCCAGGAGCAGTTCCGCTGGATTTTGCCATTCGAGACTTCCTTCGGGGCACCCCAGCAAACTAAGATGGAGTATGAGTGGAAACCTGACAAGCACAGGCTTCAGCAAATCCTGCAGCTGTTAAAGGAGTCGCAGTCCCCAGACACCACCATCCAGAGAACCGTGCAACAAAAACTGGAACAACTTAATAAATATTCAGACTTTAACAACTACTTGATTTTTGTTCTTACAAAATTAAAATCTGAAGATGAGCCCACAAGATCTCATCTTGAAGAATAATGTGAAAGTACACTTTAAGAACTTCCCATATGGTATAACAGACTTTTATTAAAAGTGAATGTTTAAATAATATTGGTGACTCCTCTCCTCTGATTAGAGCCACCATTAGTATTGTGATCACAACTCTAGCCTCCAAGGGAGAATTACAGAATTGGCCTGACCTCTTACCAAAACTCTGTAGCCTGTATGCTGAAGATTACAACACCCATGAGGGAGCATTTGGCACCCTTCAGAAGATTTGTGAAGATTCTGCTGAGATTTTAGGTAGTTATGATTTAGATCATCCTTTCAACATCATGATTCCCAAATTTTTATAGTTCTTAAAGCACAGTAGTCCAGAAATAAGGTCTCGCGCTGTTGCACGTGTCAATCAGTTTATCATCAGTAGGACCCAAGCTCTAATGTTGCACATTGATTCTTTTATTGAGAATCTCTTTGCATTGGCTAGTGATGAAGAACCAGAGGCACGGAAACATGTGTGCCAAGTACTTGTGATTATTTGAAGTTCGAATGGATCGCCTGTTGCCTCACATGTATAATATAGTTGAGTATGTTCTATGTAAGACTCAAGATATATGGCCATGTTTTCACTGATCAAGGACAATGGCTCAGCAATATGATGAAGATGGAATTGAAGAGGAAGATGATGATGATGAAATTGCTGATGATGATACAATTTCTGACTGGAATCTAAGAAAATGTTCTGCTGCTGCCCTAGGTGTTCTTGCAAATGTGTATCATGATGAACTGCTGCCACATATTCCACCCCTTTTGAAAGAATTACTTTTTCGTCATGAATGGGTTGTTAAAGAATCAGGCATCTTGGTTTTAGGAGCAATTGCTGAAGGTTGCATGCAGGGCATTATTCCATACTTGCCCGAGCTTGTTCCTCACTTTATTCAATGCCTCACTGATAAAATGACTCTTGTACATTCCATAACATGCTGGACTCTTAGCCACTATGCATACTGGGTAGTCAGCCAGCCACCAGACATGTACCTGAAGCCATTAATGACAACTGCTAAAGCGCATCCTGGATAGCAACAAGAGAGTACAAGAAGCTGCCGACAGTGCCTTTGCTACCCTGGAAGAGGAGGCTTGTACAGAACTTGTTCCTCACTTTGCTTATATACTTGATACCCTGGTCTTTGCATTTAGTAAATACCAGCATAAGAACCTACTCATGCTTTACAATGCCTTAGGAACATTAGCTGATTCAGTAGGACATCATTCAAACAAACTAGAATATATTCAGATGCTAATGCCTCCACTGACCCAGAAATGGAACATGTTAAATGATGAAGATAAGGATCTCTTTCCTTTACCTGAGTGCCTATCTTCAGTTGCCACAGCACTGCAGTCTGGCTTTCTTCCGTACTGTGAACCTGTGTAAGAGACAATGAGGAAGACTCTTGCACAAGCCGTGCTAAACAATGCGCATCCAGATCAATATGAAGCTCCAGATAAAGATTTTATGATAGTGGCTCTTGATCTACTGAGTGGCCTGGCTGAAGGACTTGGAGGCAACATTGAACAGCTGGTAACCTGAAGTAACATCCTAACACGAATGTATCAGTGAAGGCAGGATAAAATGCTAGAAGTTCGACAGAGTTCTTTTGACCCTTTAGGTGACCTCACAAAAGCTTACTTTTAGCATGTTCAGCCTTGTATAGCTGATTTCATGCCAATATTGGGAACCAACCCAAATCCAGAATTCTTTTCAGTCTGCAGCAATGCCACATGGGCAGTTGGAGAAATCTCCATTCAAATGGGTATAGAGATGCGGCCTTATATTCCTATGGTGTTGCACCAGCTTGTAGAAATCATTAACAGACCCAACACACCAAAGACATTGTTAGAGAATACAGCAATAACGATTGGCCGTCTTGGTTACGTGTGTCTTCAAGAGGTGGCCCCGATGCTACAGCAGTATGAAGACCCTGGTGCACCTCTCTGAGAAACATAAGAGACAATGAGGAAAAGGATTCAGCATTCCGTGGAATTTGTACCATGATCATTGTGAATCCCAGTGGTGTAATCCAAGATTTTATGTATTTTTTTGTGTGATGCTGTTACATCATGGATTAACCCAAAAGATGATCTCAGAGACATGTTCTGTGAGATCCTTCATGGATTTAAAAATCAAGTTGGCAATAAAATTGGAGGCATTTCTCTAACCAGTTTCCTCTTCTCTTAAAAAGAGCATCTTGCAGCTGTTTATGGTGTTTAATCTAATACACTTAAGCTGCAGTCCCAAAATTTGGGGTCCTTCAGTCTTGGAGACTATGAGGGAGCCTCTGCCCTCAGGGAAAATGCTACCCTTTACGCGGAAAAGGGTAAACCAGTAGGCAATACACTACAGTCCCCACCGTACTGAGAGGGGCAGGAGGGAGGTGTTGCCGTCACTGTATTAAGTCGATGTTGGAAAACGTTTTAACATCTAGAGCCTTTGTGGGTGGAAATATGTCTCCAGTTACAACTCCGCACTGGATTTGAAGAAGAAAAAAAAAAATCTGTTCAGTCTACTCACAAAACAGCACATTGTGGAATATTATGGAGAATTGTACCAAAACAGGAACCATATAAATGATGGATGGGGACAAGAAAGAGGAACAATTTTACAGCGCACAATAAAGGAAACCTAAGAATGGGAGCTACAAATAGTAAAGAAGCTTTTTTCTTTTTTAATTTAAAGTTGTTTTTTTTTTTTATCCAAGTTTTCCCACGTGATGGGGCCTTGTTTTGCATGTTGATGAAGAACTACACAAACAGAACTAATATAGTTAAAATCAGCTTGCCTTCCTGTAGTAGAAGCAGGTTCTTGGAAGTTACAATTTAAGGTACCCCAAAAAAGTTGGAAATAAAACAAAACAAACATAAACAATGAAGCACTCTGTGAAATGCCAAATGAGTCACTCCTTTTACCTTTTTTAGGGTGGGCACAGAGGGTGAAATAAATGGGGTTTGATATATCAAACTAAAGATGATATCTTAATTTTGCATTTAACATTAATGTAGTGGATATAATTTGATGGCTGTACTTCATTAGATTTAATTTCTAGGCCAATATGTTATTTTTTAAAGTGTAGTTTAAGGTTCAGGCATGCATTCTGGCTCATAGTGGTTGAAAGTAATTTAAATTAGTGGGAAAGTAGCATGCTTGCATCATATAGAGTGAGATTGGTATTCATTTACCTGTGTTGCAGAAATTTGTGATGCAGTTTACCCATTTAGTGTAACCCTGCATTTAAAGTTCCCTTTTAAGATTTGTGGGTTTTATTTTTATTAAGAATATAGATATATAAAGTACTGTAGTTTACAGCTAGTCCTTGAAATATCTTTTTTAGGATCTGTTAGGAATAAGATTGATACTGCATTGTGTGTGACCTGCGCAATGTGGAAAGCTGATATACCTGTGCAAACTCTTTGCCTCTGTGCTGTCAGTGTGATGTGCTTTCTGCATGGTTATATACTACTCATGATTTTATCAAAACTTCTAACATTTAAATTACGTGGTAAAAGATCTGTAAAAGACTACATAAATGTTAGTTGGCACATAAAGACAGTTGTAGAAATTGAAAAATGATTGCTGTATTTCAGTGTTTATTCCCACTCAACACACTGCCTTCTAAGCTTCCTTTTTTGTTGTTCAAAGTGTGATCTTAAAGATATGTTTAAGTTAATGAGTGTAAGGCAGGGTTCCTATACTGTATTTTGGTGCATGTTGGTGGCCCTCTGTGCTGTAGATATATGTACACAGGTTGCAAGTTAAAAGCTATAGAGTGAAAGTTGGTTTGGATCCTCTTCATTTCATTTGTTTAGCTTTTCTGTTATTTTTCTCTACATACATGTATTCCTGTGAATAAATCCTTGTTAAGTTAACCCTTAAAAAATTAAAGGTACTGTTTAATACTTTTCACTTAGTTTTCTATACACATTATGACATAACCTATTTACAAAGTAAGTTTCTAAGGTATCACGTGTCATAATAGCAAGCTGCAGGTAACTAAAAATGTGATGCTAGCATAGATGTGGTAGTGGAGGGACAGCTTGTATAAAGTTGAGATGGTCCTAATGTAGGTAAATAGAAATCTCAAACTGATACTGATACTTTCAGGTATGCTTTGACATTGAGTTACAAAATTTGAACGAATAGAAAGGAGATACTCCACCTCCAGTAGTGAATTTTCCATGTACATTTAATTATCAGTATAGATCTTTTTGTCCTATTAATATAACTTTTATGTGTGAAGAAAAGTTTAAATTTATGAAATGTAGTTGTTGCGATTCTTTAAACATAATTATATTTTTCTTCAGTATTAATGTTTCTTATAGATTAAGTATATTACAATATGAAGTTCAGTTCAACAATTCTTGAGCTTCTACTACGCTCCAGGCATACTCTTAATTTCTGAGGACACTGAGGTGGATAAGGCTGTCCTTGTCCTTAATTAGTTCAAAATCTTGTTTGATAGGCAGATAAATTATAAAAACATGATCATAGTATGAATTTATAAATGATTGGTATGCATGTGCTCTTGAAATAACAAAAGGAAAGTGTGTGTGTGTGTGTGTGTGTGTTGGGGGGTCATTCAGAAGCTTTTGAAGAGGAAGTTACTTCTGAGTTGAGTGTTGAAGAATGAATGCAAGTTTTACCAATTGGCCAAGGAAATTAGATGGTGAGCGTTTTAGCATAGGGAACAGCATGTACAGCATGAATGTATTGCAAAATCATGATGTGTGAGAGACGAATATCAGCATTGCTAAGAGTATAGGGTGTGGGGTAGAGGGTAGTTGGAAATGACCCCAGGGAAGTAAGGTGGTGGAAAGGAAGGAAAATTCAGTATCTCAAACTGAAAGGACAAATGATATTTACACATCAGATTTTTAAAATAAGAAAGATATAACATTAAATATAACATTAAATATTATAAATACTTCTGTATCAGATCTTCATACACACTTCCCATCTATGTATAAGACCATGAACAGAGAGAGTACTTCTTTTCTGAACAATTTTTCTCATAAAAATGAAGTTATTGGATTATCTAAACTCCTTCTTGATCAAAGCCTGTGTTGCAGAGAAAAAGTCAGTGAACTTAAAAGTAATTTGTTAATAAACAGAGAATAGGCGGGATGTGGTGGATCATGCCTGTAATTTCAACACTTTGTGAGGCTGAGGTGGTAGGATTGCTTGAGCCCAGGAATTTGAGACCAGACTGAGTGATGTAGCAAGACCCCATCTGTACAAAACACTGAAAATTAGCTGAGCATGGTGGCATATGCCTGCGGTTCCAGCTACTTGGGAAGCTGAGGTGGGACGATCACTTGAGTCCAGGAGGTTGAGGCTGCAATAAGCCATGATTGCACCACTGCACTCCAGCCTGGGTGACACAGCGAGACCCTGTCTTAACAAAAAAAAAAAGAACAGAGTGTAATATGTTACTTTTACCTAGCATTGTACCTGGCATAGAGTAGATGTATAATGAGTAGTATTTTTGGAGAAAATACTGAATTCTGCGATTTAGATCAAGTAGCTATTATAAAATTGTTATAGTTAATGAGGACACTGAAGCTAGAGTCTTTCACTAATTGAATGAATTTTAGGAGTTGTTGAAGTTGCTATTGTAGCCTGAATTAGTAATTAAATAGTTTTCAATTTAGGCTATTCTGTTTTATTGTCCCAGGTGATTAAAAGTATTGCCTTCAGGCTCTTCAATTTCTAGTGGCATTTATGTGGTACTTCCGCAATCTTTTATCCCTTTCCTGGTCTTGGGAGTCAGACAACCTGTATTAGCAGAAGCTGCCAGCTTGGTAGCTTAAGTTGGGTTGCATGGAGACACAGAAAGGAAAGTTGGTCTGTGGAACCTCTTTCTATGTTTTAGTACATGGTGAAGGAGAAAATAACATGAGAACATTAGACCAACCACTGGGAAACCCAGATTTCAGCCGTAGCTGAATAAGTAGTGTCTCA
Organism: Mandrillus leucophaeus; assembly: GCF_000951045.1. NCBI lineage: Eukaryota > Metazoa > Chordata > Mammalia > Primates > Cercopithecidae > Mandrillus > Mandrillus leucophaeus. The sequence goes on along the minus strand of NW_012098932.1, from coordinate 482,525 downwards.
TATGACCACAAAATATTGCAGGCTTATCTTGTATTTTCCCTGCCCCAGCCCTTGAGTCATCATGTCTCCAAGGAAGATTTTTATTGGAGAATGAGATTTAGAAACCAAGATCTGGGGGCTAGGTGTGTTTGTTGCTACTGAGGTGTAATTGCTTTTAGTTATTGTGGCAGACAGAACTGACAATTATATGTATACACACACGCTTCTCTTCTATATTTATTTCTGTATCCATTTCCATATATATTAAAGACCAAGAGTTCACACGGATACCTTTGATTCCAATCAAATGCTACAGAATTTGTTCTAGCCTTTCTTCTTATTTTTAAGTCTTTTCTCAGAAAGTGAGAAAATTGGTTTCTCAACCACAATATATTTACTTAGTTATTCAACACTATGTGTGTGTGTGTGTGTATAAGGATTACAGTATATATTTATACATAGTTATAGATATGTTATAGTATATATTTATAGTATATTATATACTATATACTATATTTATACTGTATTATATACACACAGAGTTTCAGAATTGCTAACTTAACACCCTATGAAAAAGATGTACTAACTTATAATATTTGCTTAGCATTCTTTTTTTTTTAACCTTAACCTTACAGAATACAATAAGTACTGTTTTCCAAGTTTACTTATGTTAGTTCTTTTAGTTCTCAATCCTTTCAGTGCAATTGTTCATTTGTAATACTTTTAGGTTCATTTGTTGCTATTTGTATTTCATTTTGGGTTCTGCCCACATCATGGTTTATTTAAAGTAAGTACTCATTTATTTCATATTACTTCGAAGAGATCTTCCCTTTTCTTCTTTTTTTAAAAATATTTTATTTTTAAAATTTTAGCCTATGTATGTATTTATTTATTTTGAGACTGGGTTACGAGACTGGCTAATTTTTGTGTTTTTGGTAGAGATGGGGTTTCACCATGTTGCCAAGGCTGGTCTCGAACTCCTGGGCTTAAGTGATCAACCCATCTTGGCCTTCCAAAGTGCTGAGATTACAGGCGTGAGTCACTGCATCTGGCCAAGATCGCCCTTATTCTTTTTGTACCACTGTATACTACTTATTTTGTAGACTGTGCATTGTTTATTCAATTACTGTCCCAACAATGGGCATCAAGATTGTTTCCAATATTTTACAATTATAAACTGCCGTAATGACTATGCTAGTGTATAGCATTATTATTTTTTTAATTTAGATAAAAAACACATCTACCACCTTATTTGTGTCCATACCAGCTCCTATTCAGTTGTTTAGAAACTTCTGCATATAAAAATACTAGTCAGTATTACTGTATGATAGTTGTTATGCATGTTATTCTATTTTCCTAGAACATTTCAGTCACTTTCTACTCTTACCTAAAACCTAACTGGTAAATCTTAAGTGCATTGATTAATAAATCTCTGGTATTATCATAATCTACTCATAAAATCATCCTATGATATTTTTACTACCACCTCCCCCAAAGTATAATGTCCTTAAGATATGAAATTCTGCAGTAAAATGGAACAAAAAGAAAAGCTTTTCAAAAATGTTACTGAAACTTCACTTGATGTAATATGCAAAAGTGTGATGGGGTTGTTCTCAGGTTAAATGGGCACTCATGGATGCACTGTAACTTGACTGATTTGAGGACAGGAAATTGAACCTAAAATAAGGAAATTCTGACTGCTAAAGGAATTGAGGTCACTCAATACATTCATTTTCTCTGTAACAAAAGGACTACACATACCACTAATGCACTTGGCATTTTGATTTATTAAATATATATGTTAACTGAAATCTGCCACCCATTTGTAATCAGTATAGCTAAAATTACTCATCTGAAACCTGTGAAGGCTGAAGTAAAAAAGTAAATTTTAAAAGGCTTAAGTGAAGTCCAGTCAATCAAAACTTGATTTGAGCTTACTGCTGAGGTCTACGGAACATATTACATGACTGCAACCATTAGAAGTCTCACCAGACACACCTGACTCTTCTCCTTTTTCAGGTGCTCACGTGCTTCTGTAGTGGTCTGTTTCTTCTGTTTCAGCCTTCTGTGAGGCATCACAGAAAGGAAGGAACAAATATTTAAATTATGGAAAATGAATGCGGTAAGAATAGGAATGACTCTAAAACAGTAGAAACAAATAAGCCTAATTATAGCATTTGAGAAACAGGGTGTGTACGTTTTCTCTGGCTGCTATAACAAATTACCACAAATACAATGGCTTAAAACAACACACTATTTGTTATCTTACTATCTTCTAGCTTACAAGTCAGACACACGTCTCTGCAGGCTAAAATCAAGATGTCAGCAGGGCTAAGTGCCTTCCTGGAGACTTGAGGGAAGAATCCATTTCCCTATCTTTTCCAGCTTCTAAAAACTGCCTTTGGTTCATGACTTCCTTCTTCTGTCTGCAAACCCAGCAACACCGCACCTCTTTGACCATTCTCCTTCTGTCTCTCTTCTGCCTCCCTCTTCCATTCTGAGTGATTATTATACATTCGGCCCCCTCAGATAATCCAGGATAATACTCCTGTTTTAAGGTCAGCTGACTGGCAACCATAATTCCCTCTTTGCCATGTAAGGTATCGTATTTGCAGGGATTATTCTGCTTATCAGGAAAATTATTTCATTTCTCTGGAACTCCTGTTTTTATTGTAGTAGAATTCTTAAAATATTTAATGAGAAGCCATAATTTCAGTTTCGAGACCCCAAAATGAAACAGTATTTATTTGTGCCTTTTGAAAGGAGCTACGTGCTTTCCTACTAATTTCTTCCTCTTTATTTCCCAGATTTTGAATTTATACCTGTTTATTTTTAAAGTTCCTGGGTCTTAAGGTAGGTTTGTTCCAGGGAAGGATAGAGAAAAATCTAAGGTCATTTATTGAGAACAGAAGAAAAATTTGTAAAGAATTGAACTGTAGCTGAGGTATACCAATAATGATGAATAGACTTTTTTTTTTTAAGGTAATGATTTTGTTTCATAGGGTATTCTTAAGTGAAGAATTTATGTAGACATATTCACAGAGCCCTGTTCTGTTTTCTTGATCAGGGAACCAATATATTTTAAGGAAGTTTCATCTGTACATTGCCTGTATTCTGGTGATGTTTTGTAAGCTTGTTTAAAGTCGGTCACTCTTACCACATCTGGCCATTTGAGTTTTACAGAGAGTTACAGTCACAGTCTCATCCTATTTTCCAGAAAGATTTTTTAAATTTAATTTTTATGTATTTTGGGAATACAGATGCAGATTTTTTACATGTGTATATTGTGTAGTGGTGAAATCTAGGCTTTTAGCATACCCATCACCTGAATAGTGATCATTGTACCTATTGGTAAATTCTCAACCCTCACCTCCTTCCCATCCTCCCACCTTTTGTAGTCTCCAATGGCTGTTATTCCACTCTGTATGTCCAGCTGTACCCGTTGTTTAGCTCCCACTTATAAGTGAGAGCATGTGGTATGTGACTTTATGTTTCTGAGTTATTTCACTTATAATAATACCCTCTAGTTCCATGTTGCTGCAAAAGACATGAGCTCATTCTTTTTTTATAACTGAGTAGTATTCCATGGTGTATACGTATTTCCGACACTTCCAGAAACAGTTTTGTAGCAATACTATACCTGAAATCTCTCAGGGTAGGAATTTTGGGGTGTCACAATGATAGTGGGAGATAGGAACACTGCATTAGAAGTTACTGGGGATGAGTGTTAGTCTGAATTTATTTATTTTCACTAAATAGGTTTTGGTTACCTACCAGTTAGTAATTTTAAATAAGATAATGACATTTTTTTAACCCTTCCTAAATGGAGAAGTTGTTCCATTATTCTTTTAAATCTGGAAAATGTTCATATTTAATTATTATATCCCTTCCATTGTTTCTGTGCGCCTTTTCTAGAACTTCTAATAATTGGCTGTTATATCTCTGTTGAGACTTTTTAAATTTTCTCTTTGTTTTCATTTATTTTTTAAACTTTTATTCTTTTACCTTTTTTGGCCTTTTTTTTTTTTTTTTTTGAGAGATTTCATAGAGCTTATTTTTAAACCAGGCAATCACTTAACCCTTTATGGAAATTTCAAATATATTCACTGTTATTTTCTTTTTCTCTTTAAGTAACCATCTTACTGGGCGTTAAGTGGTATTTTATTGTGCTTTTGATTTGCTTATTCTCAAATGAGGTTGAACTTTTTTGTGTGTTTATTGTATATTTGTATATCTTTAGAGAAATGTTTTTTCAAGTCCTTTGCCCATTTAACCGGGCTGTTTGTGTTTTTGTTGTTGAATTGTAAGAGTTTCTTGGTACTAGATTCTTATCAAATGTGTGAATTGCAAATATTTTCTCCCATTCTGTAGGCTTCTTGATAATGTCCTTTGATATACAAGTTTTTAATTTTTATGAAGTCCAATTTTTATCTATTTTTGTTGTTGTCATTGCTTATGCTCTTAATGTCATATTGAAGAATTCATTGCCAGTCCAAAGTAAAAGTCACAAAGATTTATCCTTATGTTTTTGTTTTGTTTGTTTTTTAAAAAAGACGGGGTTTTGCTATGTTGCCCAGGCTGGTCTTGAACTCCTGGACTCAAGCAATCCACCTGCCTTGGCCTCCCAAAGTGCTAGAATTACAGAGTGAGCCACCACACCCAGCCTCTTTTTTTTTTTTCTTTCTGAGCGTTACATGATTTTAGTTCTTAGATTTAGGCCATTGGTCCATTTTGTGTTTTTGTATATGGTGTGAGGTAATGATCTGACTTAATTCTTTTGCCATCGGTTGACAGTTTTTTTCTTTTACCACTTTAAAAGTGCCATTTGAGACCAGGCGCAGTGGCGCATGCCTGTAATCCCAGCACTTTGGGAGGCTGCAGTGGGTGGATCACCTGAGGTCAGGAGTTTGAGACCAGCTTGGCCAGCATGGCGAATCCTCATATCTACTAAAAATACAAAAATTAGCCAGGCATGGTGGTGGGCACCTGTAATTCAAGCTACTTGGGATGCTGAGGCAGGAGAATTGCTTTAACCAGGGAGGTGGCCATTGCAATGAGTGGAGATCGCGCCACTGCACTCCAGCCTGGGCAACAGAAGTGAAACTCTGTCTCTTAAATAAATAAATAAGTAAATACCGTCTGTAGCCAGGTGCCATGTCTCATGCCTATAATCTTAGTTCTTTGGGAAGCTGAGGTGGGCAGATTGCTTGAACTGAATGAGAATGAAAATATATTTTATCAAAATTTGTACAATGTAACTAAGGCAGTGCTTAGAAGGAAATTTACAGTGATGAATACTTGCATTGGAAAAGAAGGGTCTCAAATTGATAATCAAAGCTTGTACCTTAAGAAACTAGTAAAAAATCAAATTAATTCCAAATCAAGTAGAAGGAAGGAAATAATAAGGAAAACAGAGATTAATGGAATTAAAAGCCCAAAAGTAATTGAAAAAAAGCAATGAAATTGAAAGGTGGTCTTTGAAAAGATCAATAAAATTGATAAACATTTAGCAAGACTGGCAGAAGCATAGTGAAAGATTGCAGGGTTGAAGGAAAAAGGTACTGCTACAGACTCCACAGAATTAAAAATATAATGAGAGAAAACTATGAGAAACTCTTAAGCGCATACATTTTTACTACTTGAGTGGACCAATTTCTTAAAAGCACAAACTATTAAACTTCACTCAAGTTGAAATAGATAATTTGAATAGCCCTGTAACCATTAAAGAATTTACTCTGTGGAAAAAAAAAAATTCCAAAAAAGATCTTGTCCACATGGTTTCACTGGCCAATTTTACCAAACAATTAATGAAGAAATAACAATAATTCTACATAGACTTTTCCAAAAAGTAGAAGAAAAAGGAAAGATATCCCCTATTTATTTTACAAATCTAGCAATAACCTCATACTAAAACCGGACAAACACATTATATGAAAAGGAAACTATAGGCCAATATCCCTCATTAAGATCGTAGTGCGTGCTTGTAATTTTATGTGGCTTCAGTAGCCATTTCAAATGCAGATTTCGCTTTCTAGTGCCAGAGGCAGAGGCAGGCCATAGTCACCCTTGACACGGTTTCCATTTCTATACTACACCCAAATGGCCAGAGGTAAGAATTGAGAGGCATGACTCCTGCCTAGCAGACAGCTTTCTCTTTCCTGCAGCTTGCATTAAATGGACCATTCATTTATTATATTTGCTGATGAACTTAAAGTGACCACACCCTATTTCCCAATAATACTAGTTGCCAAACTCTCTTTTTCTCTCTACCAGCCCGTGCTCTGCATGTGGCCTCAAGGCATTCACTGTACGCTTCAGGGTCTGTAAGTACTTAAAAAGTCTTAAATTTTCACATTGTATTTGTTTCATTGAAGCCTTGCCTACAATCTGACCCGTAACTGCAATGCCTGCCCTGAAGGGACCCATGCAAGTGAATACCCTGTGAGCACTCTTTTGTCTGGGTCCCTGGTGGCTGCTGGTAACGGTAGCCCCCAGCCTGTGTTGACAGAGAAACTTGAAGAGTTTTATTCAAAATAAAGATAATCTTAAAAGTCTTCACATAATGTCAGCATATTGAAACTAACGTGTAAAAACAAAACAAAACAAAAATATAGCGTTAGCAAATTGAAACCAACATGTAAAACAATGAAACAAAACAAAAACAAAACACTATTTGCCAAATGGGCTTATCCTAGGAATGCAGGGTTGAAAATCGATCAGTATAATCTATCATGTTAACAGTTTTATGGGAAAACAAATCCTAACAATTGGTGGAGAAAAGAAATTTCATTTAGCAAAATATAACATCAATTAATGACCTTTGCCAAACTAATAGAAAAGAATTTGACATCTTCAAAAAACCTACAGCTAACATTATGTTAATACTTAATGAAGAAAGATTAAATGCTTTTCTCCTAAATTCGAGAACAAGACAAATATGTCCATTCTCACCACTCTTATTCAATGTAGTTCATGAAGTTCAGCCAGTGTAATAAGCCAAGAGAAAGAAAGAAAAGGGATTTTTATTTTCAGATGGCATTCTCTGCATGGAAGACTCAACATAGTTAAGATGTCAGTTCTTCCTAAATTTGTAAAGACTTAATGCATTTTTTTTTCATCAAAACCCTAGAAATAAATTTTTGTAGATATAGACAGGCTTATTCTAAAATTTATATAAAAAAGCAAGGGAACTAGAGTCGCTTACACAATTTTGAAAAATAAGAATAAAGTGGCAAGAATTACTCTAACTGATATAAAGACTTAATAATTACAGTAATCAAGAGAGTGTGGTATTGGCAGAAGCATAGACACATAGATCAATGGAACAGAATAGAGAACCCTGAAGTAGACCTACACAGGTATGCCCAAGTGAGTTTTGAAAAATTTTTTTTTTTTTTTTTTGAGACAGTCTCGCTCTGTCACCCAGGCTGGAGTGCAGTGGTGCGATCTCGGCTCACTGCAAGCTCCGCCTCCTGGGTTCATGCCATTCTCCTGTCTCTGCCTTCCGAGTAGCTGGGACTACAGGCGCCAGCCACCACGCCTGGCCAATTTTTTGTATTTTTAGTAGAGATGGGGTTTCACCGTGTTAGCCAGGATGGTTTCAATCTCCTGACCTCATGATCCGCCCGCCTCGGCCTCCCAAAGTGCTGGGATTACAGGCGTGAGCCACCACGCCCAGCCTGAAAAATGTTGAGAGGCAGTTTTAACAAATAGTACTGAAACAATTGGATATCCATAGGTAAAACAAAGTAAAACAAAATAAATCTCAAACTAAACCTCTCACCACCTATTAAAATTAATTCAAAATGGATCATTGATCGTATAAAATGTGAACTATGAAACTTGAAAAGAAATATAGAAGAAAATCATTAGGAACTAGGGCTAAGCGCAGAGTTCTTTGATATTAAAAACATAATCCATAAGAAAGAAATTGACAAATTGATCCTCATTAAAATTAAAAATGTTTACATTGCAGAAAACTCTATTAAGAGGATGAAAACAAGCTACAGAGTGGGAGAAAAACTTTGCAAACCACATATCTGACAAAGTTCTCATATCCAAAATATCTAACAAACTCTCAAGTTGAACAATACAAAATACCAGCAATTTAATTAGAAAAGGAGTAAAAGACTTTTGACATTTCACCAAAGAGGAGATATGGATGGGAAATAAGGACATGGAAAGACATTCATCATAATTAACCCTTAGGAAATTGCAAATTAAAATCACATTCTATACACCTATAGAATGACCAATATAAAGAACTGTGATAATACCAAATGCTAGTGAAAATGCCAAGAAACAACATTTCATGTATTTCTGGTGGAAATTAAAATAGTTCAGCTGGATAAAATATATATAAATGCTCCAAGCTAAATAAATTGGGCTGGAGAAAGCCTCTTTGTGCTCTAGAAGATAACAAATGGGAGACAATTTGTCTTTGTTCAGAGTATGGAAAATAATTCAGAAGTTACTGATTTAGAGAGGGAATACACCTTGAATTCATTTCTAAACCAACGGTCTTTGAAAATAGGGTTGCCATCTTGACTTTCTGGACCAGATCACGAGGGAGTAAGACTAGCTTTAAATTTAACATTCATTACCTGGGTTGCTCTGTAGCCAGATGCTAAAGGGTCACATCCTGTGGGCACACAAGGAGCCACCTCTGTTCTGATTTCATTAAACTCCCCTGAAATCCACAGGATACACACGGGGCTCCATTCCTTGATCCTCAGTATCAAATGACTGTAATTTCACCATGCCAACCCCTTTGAAACAAACTTAACCCCTCCAGTTTCTTTTGTTGATGGGGAAGCAGGTTGGAGTATTCTCAGCTTACTAACAAGGTTGTTTAAGGAGTCTTCTTAGTCCTTTGACCTATTACTCCCATTTTCTTGATTTTAAGTGTGGTTTAATATTGACAGGATTAGTTATGCAAATACTTAAAACTGAGTGGACAGGAAGCAATCAGATGCCACTGGGACAAACTGGATGTGGAGCTCAAGCTGCTTGATTTTGTTTCACACTAAATGAAATTAGTGCTTGTTTAGGACAAACCTCGTGGGCCACCACAGTTGAGCATGTTTGTCCAGTCAGCTATTGAACTACTAAATATGTGTTCTGTTCCAATTGAATCATTGTCCTCAAAAGGCAATTTTTTTAAAAGTTTAACTTAAAAAAACAGGATTCCTATAAGTAATAAATGAGTTTAGCAATGTTGTAAGATATAAAGTCAATGCACACAATTCTTATTTCTCTGTATCATCAATGACTAGTTATAAACTTGAGTAAATATAACAACGTTGTTTATAACATCTATAAAAACACTTATGTATAAATCTAACAAAGTCTATACTGAAGAGTATAGGGAGCTTATGAAAGAAATTAAAGAAGATCTAGATAAAATATGACCTACATAAATACATAAAGTAATGTGGTGTTCATGGACTGGAAGGCTTAGTGTAGTGAAGACATTACTCAATCCCAAAGTGATGAAATACTAATCAAAATCCCAGCAGGAGTACCAATCTATTTTGTTGGAAAAAGCAGAACAAAGCTGGAGGAATTGTACTAACCCATTTTAAAGCTACAGCAATCAGGACACTGTAACATTGGCAAAGAGACAGTCAGTTAAACCAGTGGAACATAATAGAGACTCCAGAAAAGAAATGGAACCACATAAAGATGGCCTGTGGATCTTTGACAAAGATTTAAAAGAAACTCAGTGGAGAAATCTTTCAACAAATGTTGTTGGAACCATTTGATCGTTCATATATTAAAAAACAAAAATTGAACTTTGACTAAAATTTTACGGCTTATACAAAAATTATTCCAAAATGAACCTTTGATGTAATTGTGAATTGTAAAACTGTAAGAAAACATTTTAAAATACTATGGCCTGGAGATTAGGGGAAAAGTTATTAGAAATTATGCCAAAAGCATGATCCATAAAAAATTAACTGGATTACATTAAATTAAAAACCTTTGTTCTACCAAAGATACTGTCAAGAAACAATAAAAAGTTAAATTACAGACTAGGAGAAAATATTTGTGACTCACGTATCTGTCAAAAGACTTTTATCCAGAATGTATAAAGAACTCTTAAAAGTCAACAATAAGTAAGTAGACAACCCAAATCAAAAAATGTATAAGAGACCTGAATAGATACTTTACCAAAAAGGATATGAGTGGCACATAAACATGTAAAACTTTGTTCAACATCATTAGCAAATTCAGGCCATGCTGAGACACCATTGCACACCTATTAGAAGAGCTAAAATAAAGATTACTGACAGTAATTAAGGGCTGTTGAGGATGCGGAGCAACTAGAAGTCTCATTCATTGCTGATTGATATGTGAAATGTTACAACAACTCTGGAAAATGACCTAGCAGTTTCTTAAGAAGTAAACAAACACTCACTGTATCATCTAGCAGTCCTACTCCTGGGTATTTACCATACAGAAATGAGAACTTATATTCACACAAAAACTTGTACATGCATGCTTATGATAACTTCATGTATAGTAGCTAAAAACTAGAAAGAATCGAAATATCCTTCAGTTAGTAAATTGATACACAAACCGTACATTTGTAATGGAATACTACTCAGCAGTAAAAAGAAACCAGTGAACCTTAAAGGCATTATGCTGAGTGAATGAAGTCATTCTCAAAATGTTGCATGCTATATGTTTCCATTTATTTGATATTCTTGAAAGACAAAACTATGGGGATGGAGAACAGATCAGCGTTTGACAGAGGTTATGGATGGGAGGAGGGTGTAACTATAACTGGATAGTATGAGGGACTTCTTCGAGGGTGAAGAAACTGTTCTGCATCCTAATTGCGTTGGTGTTTACACATCTATTTGTGCTTTAAAATTTATAAACTGTATAGCCCCCAAAATTAATTTTATAGTATAATTAAACTAATGATGGTGTCATTTGTTAGAAACATTTATAGTGAAGGAGAAATGTGTGAAGGAAGCACCAACCCACCATCTCACTGTTCATTCTATTTGAATAGAAGTGTGTTCTCAAAGTCCAAGGAAGTTCTATGGTAAACCTGCTCATATGTGCTCAGAGTTTTAATTCCAGTCAGTCTTGTGGGAAGCCTCTGGAAGCCAGGGAATATACACATTTGGGTTTTCATTGTCATACTCCCAATTAATGATTGCATTTTAATGGTCTACTAAGGGGAACAGGTCTATATGGATGTTGGCTCCCAATAAGTGCAGGACTGCCAGTTAGAGAAAGAGGCTGCCACAACAAACAGGGAATAGAAACTCCTTCCCACATTAACCAATTTCCGCACTACATGGTTTCCTCTTTTCCTGTAAAAATGCAGTTTCTACCCTGTGCAGATGATTTCTAAGCTGGTGAAGAAAAGTTAGAGTAAGTTAATTTTTCTTTCTCCCGTTACCTGAACCCTTACTCTAATTCTAGTGATATCTGTGATGTCACTCCTCTCAAAATCTGATGTTAAACATAGACCTCCCCAAAAGATGGGCAAGGGAAGAATTGCCTAAAGCAGATGTTAGAATTCAGTAATCTTACTCTACGGTGTTTTGTCAAACTTACTGTTCAACATCTTCTGGTTGTCATCTATTTGGTAACGACTCCCACAATTCAAACCTCTTTACTTAACTCTAGACCGCTATATTCAGTTGTCATTTGAATTTGTCTTCTAAAAGATGCAGCATGCACATCAAAATAGTTGGGTTTCAAAACTATGTATTCTTTTACATTCTTCCAGATCTGGCCTTACTTTTTAGTTTTGCTTCTGTTATTGTTTTATCTATTTAATCTTTTCCAGCTTTATTGAGGTTGACTTTCCTTTTTTTTGTTTTGCTTCCATCATTTGTTTTATTTATTTGTTTAATCTTTTCCAGCTTTGTTGGGGTTGGCCTTCCTTTTTTATGCTTTATTTCAGTTAATAAGCATCATACATTTGTTTCTCAAGCCAGGAACTAAGGAGTCATCCATGGCTTCTTGCTTACTTCTCAGTTAACTTTCATCCTATAGAGTCTAACTCCTCAGTATGTTTCATAACTGCTGCTTATTTGTTCTCACTGACACTGATTAATATCAGGCCACTGTCATATGCCACATGGATTCTGCAATAGCGACAAAGCTGGTTTTCTGTCTGACTTAAATCCATTCTATACACTGCAGCCAGAATAATACTTCCCTAGTGCAAATCTCAATTTGTCACTTTTTAAAACTCTTTCGTTTTGTTTACCTGGGCATATCCTGTACCCAGATTAGTGCTTTGCATATATTAGTAGTGTTATTTGTAAATTACTGAGAATATGTTTTCTGGATCAATGCCTAGCCCCCCAAATTGACTGGCTGCCAAGAATGATGGTACCACACATATACCAAAAGTGTTTGAAAAGACTTAACTCACAAAATGAGACTTTCTGGGGAGAACAGGGCAGTCACCCACACTGGCTCACAATGGTTTACATGGAGGGGAGGGGCGGGTGGCACTGATATTTGTCGTGGTTAGTGAATGAGCTGGGTTGAAGGTTCCCACATGCAGGTTGGTTTTGTGTGATTAGAACTTCCCAGTGGTGCCAGGACTTAATACAATATGAAGTTTTACTTACTATAAAAGCCCTATGTCCTTTTTACATAAAGGAAAAATTTATTATTACAGAAAAGTAAAAAAAAAATATATAAAAAACGTAAGTATGTGCTTATGTTCTCACGTATTGGAAGATTGTAATTGTCCTTCAGTTTATCACCTGCCAGATATTTGAATGTATTTTTCAGCGTTAAAATTGTAGTCATATTGTGCATATGTAATCTGCTTCTTTTCTTCTCCCTCATTTTACAGAGTGGATTTTTATCTAATGAGATGAATGTTTGAAACATCATAAATAAGGATTTATTTATATATGGATAGTTTTCTTCTTTTCCTCTCTCTCCCTCCGTTTTTTTACCTCTCTTCCTTCCTTCCTTCTTTCCTTTCGTGTTCCTCTTCCCCCTTCCTTTTCAACTGGGCTTTTTTAGTAACTTCGTAGAGTGACATTATTATTCGGTCACCTTTACATTAATTAGAGTAGACTCACTCCCATTCTTTGAGGCTATATGTTTTAACCATTCATTATAAAATGAAAGGTACAGAAAATCACATAAAACGTAGGATTTAGTTGGTTATTAAAAGTTTGGCATCTTTTTAACAGTGGTAACAGTTCTCCTTTTACTGATTCAGTGCTGCTTCGCAGGCCCTGCTCTGGACTTACAGCACAATGCTATATTGCTTTGGATTCTTTGCCGTGGCCTTAATTGTCAGATCTGGCCCAGGGTACCCAACACTGTCTTGTTTCACACATACTCAGACATACATACACAAACAGCCAAATGTTTCTTGAGAGGGTATGATTTTGGGGCGAATAAAGTTACTTATATCATAATGCTTATTGTGATAAATGAGAAAACATAGGTACTCTAAACCAAACAAGAATAAAACTCTCATTTCTTCTATTTATTTCATTTTATTATGTTTATTTATTTATATTTTTTGAGACAGAGTCTCCCTCTGTCACCTGGGCTGGAGTGCAGTAGTGCGATCTCGGCTCACTGCAACCTCCACCGCCCGGGTTCAAGCAATTCTCCTGCCTCAGCCTCCCCAGTAGCTGGAATTACAGGTGCCTGCCACAACGCCTGGCTAAGTTTTGTATTTTTAATAGAGATGGAGTTTCACCATGTTGGCCAGGGTGGTCTTGAATTCCTGACCTCAGGTGATCTGCCTACTGTGGCCTCCCAAAGTGCTGGGATTACAGGGATGAGCCACCGTGCCCGGCCTATTTATTTAAAGAAAAAAATGTGGTTTTTTTTGTAGAGATGGGATCTCCCTATGTTGCCTAGGCTGGTCTCAAACTCCTGGGCTCAAGCAGTCCTCCTGCCTCAACCTCCCAAAGTGCTAAGAATACAGGCATTAACCACATTAGCCACTTTGGAAATATGAGATTTCCAAAAGTTAATTTGTGTTTTGGTTTCTTTCCAACTATTTTCTATGTATATTACAGTGTTTTTATTTTCATAAAATGGGTAATTCTGTACATGCTGTTTTAGATAACTGCTGCTTGCTTTTTTTTTAAACAGTTAACATCTAGTTCATTAACAAAGAACTATGTTCAAATGGGGGAAAACATTTGTGAAGAAGCATGAGGAACATTTTGGAATTAATGTATATGTTTGTTGTCTTGATTTCGATGGTGTTTCCATACCATGGCTATAACGTCAACATTTATCAGTTTAGTTTTTTCGACTTTTATTTAAGTTAACTTTTATTAAGTTTAGGGATATGTGTGCCGGACATGCAGGTTTCTTACACATGTAAACGTGTGCCATGGTGGTTTGTTGCACAGATCATTCTATCATCCAGGTATTAAGCCCAGCATCCATTAGTTTTTCTTCCTGACCCAGTCCCTCCACCCACCCTCTGCCCTCTGCTAGGCCCCAGGGCATGTTGTTCCCTGCAGTGTGTCCATGTGTTCCCATCATTCAGCTCCCACATGTAAGTGAGAACATGCGGTGTTTGGTTTTCTGTTCCTGCGTTAGTTTGATGAGGATAATGTCCGCCAGCTCTAACCATATCCCTGCAAAGTACTTGTTCCATTTTGTGGTTGCATTGTATTCCATGGTGTATATGTACCACAGTTTATTTATCTGGTCTGTCATTGATGGGAATTTAGGTTGATTCCATGTCTCTGCTACTGTGAATAGTGCTGCAATGAACATATGCACGCATGTATCCTTATATAATAGAATTATTTATATTTCTTCAAGTATATATCCAGCAATGAGATTGCTGGGTCAAATGGCATGTCTGCCCCTAGGTCTTTGAGGAATCACCACACCATCTACCACAATGGTTGAACTAATTTATACTTCCACCAACAGTGTAAAAGTGTTCCTTTTTCTCCACAGCCATGCCAGCATCTGTTGCTTTTTGACTTTTCAATAATAGCCATTCTGACTGGTGTGAGATGGTATCTCATTTTGGTTTTTATTTGCATTTCTCTAAGGATCATTGATGTTGAGCTTTTTCTTCATGTTTGTTGGCCGCATGTATGTCTTCTTTTGAGAAGTGTCTGTTCATGTCCTTTGCCCATGTTTTATTGGGATTGTTTGCTTTTTTTCTAATAAATTTGCTTAAGTTTCTTGTAGAGTCTAGTGATTAGACCTTTGTCAGATGGATAGATTGCAAACATTTTTCTCCCATTTCATAGGTTGTCTGTTCACCCTTGTGATAGTTTCCTTTGCTGTGCAGAAGCTCTTAATTAGATCCCATTTGTCAATTTTTGCTTTTGCTGTAATGCTTTTGGCATTCTCATCATGAAATATTTGTCCGTGCCTAAATCTTTATCTGAATGATATTGCCTAGATTTTCTTCTAAGTTTTTTATAGTTTTGGGTTTTACATTTAAGTCTTTAATCCATCGTGACTTAACTTTTGTGTATGGTGTAAGGAAGGAGTCCAGTTTCAATTTTCTGTGTATGACCAGCCAGTTCTTCTAGCACCATTTATTAAATAGGATGTCCTTTCTCTATTGCTTGTTTCTGTGAGGTTTGTTGAAGATTATGTGGTTATAGGTGTGCAGTCTTATTTCTGAGTTCTCTATTCTGCTCCATTGGTCTATGTATCTATTCTTACACCAGTACCATGCTGTTTTGGTTACTGTAGCCTTGTATATAAAGTGAGGTAGCATGATGCCAGCAGAATATGGGTGCTCCTGTATTGGGTGCCTATATATTTAATTCTTTTTGCTTAGGATTGTCTTGGCTGTTTGGGCTCTTTTTTTGTTCCATATGAATTTTAAAATAGTTTTTTTCTAATTCTGTGAAGAATGTCAATGGTAGTTACGGTCTCTTTTTTGGTTCCATATGAATTTTAAAATAGTTTTTTTCTAATTCTGTGAAGAATGTCAATGGTAGTTTAATGGGAATAGCATTGAATCTGTAAATTTGCTTCGGCAGTATGGCCATTTTCATGATATTGATTTTTCCCATCCATGAGCATGGAATGGTTTTCCATTTGTTTGTTTCCTCTCTGATTTTGTTGAGCAGTGGTTTGTAGTTCTCCTTGAAGAGGTTCTTTACTTCCATCATTAGCTGTATTAATACGTAGGTATTCTATTCTTTTTGCGGCAATTTATGAATGGGAGTTCATTCATGATTTGGCTCCCAGCTTGCCTGTTGTTGGTGTTTAGGAATGCTAGCCATTTTTGCACATTGATTTTGTATCCTGAGACTTTGCTGAAGTTGCTTATCAGCTTAAGAAGCTTTGGGGCTGAGATGATGGGGTTTTCTAAATATATAATTATGTCATCTGCAAACAAAGACAGTTTGACTTCTTCTCTTCCCATTTGAATACCTTTTATTTCTTTCTCTTGACTGATTGCCCTGGCCAGAACTTTCAATACTACGTTGAATAGGAGTGGTGAGAGAGGGCATCCTTCTCTCGTGCCGATTTTCAAGGGGAATGCCTCCCAGCTTTTGCCCTTTCAATATGATATTGGTTGTGGGTTGTCATATATGGCTCTTATTATTTTGAGGTATGTTCCTTCACTACCTAGTTTATTGAGTGTTTTTAACATGAAGAGATGTTGAATTTTGTCAAGGGTCTTTTCTGTATCTCTTGAGATAGTCATGTGGTTTTTGTCTTTAGTTTTGTTTATGTGATGAATCACATTTATTGATTTGCATATGTTGAAACAGGCCCTGCATCCCAGGCATGAAGTCTACTTGATCATGGTGGACAAGCTTTTTGATGTGCTGCTGCATTCTGTTTGCCAGTATTTTGTTAAAGATCTTTGCATCTATGTTCATCAAGGATATTGGCCTAAAGTTTTCCTTTTTTGTTATATTTCTGCCAGATTTTGGTGTCAGGATGATGGTGACCTCATAGAACGAGTTAGGGAGGAGTCCCTCCTTTTTAATTTTTTTGAATAGTTGAAGTAGAACTGATAGCAGCTCTTCTTTGTGTACCTCTGATAGAATTCAGATGTGAATCTATCTGGTCTTGGGCTTTGTTTTTGGTTGGTGGGATGTTTATTACTGGCTCAATTTTAGAACTCGTTATTGGTCTGTTCAGGGAATCAGTTTCTTCCTGGTTCAGTCTTGGGAGGCTTGTTGGGGTGATCAGACCCAATAACAGGTCGTTGGGATGATGAAGTCCAGTGGAGTCAAAGGGATGAGACAAAGATAGTTTGAGAGAGGAAGTGGGACCAGGGGTCTATTGTGAGTGTGGAGGCTGTGAAGGCCCCGATCTTGGGAGCCCATGGTATTTATTGGTGCTCAAACAAAGAAACAGGTGGTGAGGATGTGGGGGTTGAAAGGAAATGGTGTATTAAGTGAACGAGAAACATATGGCTACTTGAGATAATGGGAGTGCTAGAAGCAAGGAGCCAGCAAGTCCAGCAGACTTGCAAGCCCTGCCTCAGCTTCTCTCCCAACTACTCAACTTTTCTCCCAAAAAGGGTGTATGCGTCCAGGAATTTATCTGTTTCTTCTAGATTTTCTAGTTTATGTGCATAGAGGTATTTATAGTATTCTCTGATGATTGTTTCTATTTCTGTGGGGTCAGTGGTGATATTCCCCTTATCATTTCTGATTATGTTTATTTGATTCTTCTGTCTTTTCTTCTTATTAGTCTAGCTAGTTGTCTATTAACTTTTTCAAAAAACTGTTCCTGGATTCGTTGATTTTTTTTTTTTTTTGGAAGGGATTTCTGTGTCTCCATCTTCTTCAGTTTAGCTCTGATCTTGGTTATTTCTTGTGTTTTGCTCACTTTGGGGTTGGTTTGCTCTTTGTTCTCTAGTCCTTTTAGTTGTGATGTTAGGTTGTTAACTTGAGATCTTTTTAGCTTTTTGATGTGGGCATTTAGTGCTATAAATTTCCCTCTTAACACTGCTTTAACTGCATCCCAGAGATTGTGGTATGTTTTCTTTTTGTTCTCCTTACTTTCAAAGAACTTCTTGATTTCTGCCTTACTCTCATTATTTTCTCAAGAGTCATTCAGGAGAAGGTTGTTCAATTTTCATGTAGTTGTGTAGTTTTGAGTGAATTTCTCAATCTTGAGTTCTAATTTGGTTGCACTATGGTCCGAGACACTGTTATGATTTCAGTTCTTTTGCATTTGCTGAGGAGCATTTTACTTTTGATTATGTGATCAATTTTAGAGTAAGTGCCCTGTGGCCATGAGAAGAATGCACATTCTGTTGTTTTTGGGTGGAGAGTCCTGTATATATCTATCAGGTCTACTTGATCCAGATCTGAGTGCAGGTCCTGAATATCTTTGTTAATTTTCTGTCTCAATGATCTTTCTAATATTGTCACTGGGGTGTTAATGTCTCCCACTGTTATTGTGTGGGAGTCTGCATCTCTTTGTAGGTCTCTAAAAACTTGCTTTCTGAATCTGGGTACTCCTATTTTGGCTGCATATATATTTAGGATAGTTAGGTCTTCTTGTTGAATTGAACCTTTTACCATTATGTAATGCCCTTCTGTGTCTTTTTTGATCTTTCTTGGTTTAAAGTCTATTTTGTCAGAAACCAGGAGTGAAACTTCTACTTTTTTATGTTTTTCCATTTGCTTGGTAAATATTCCTCCCTCCCTTTATTTTGAGCCTATGTGTGTCTCTGTATGCAAGATGGGTCTTTTGAAGACAGCATACCAGTGGATTTTGGCTAATTATTTAGATTGCCATTCTGTGTCTTTTAATTGGGGCATTTAGCCCATTTACATTTAAGGTTAGTATTGTGTGTAAATTTGATCTTGTCATCATGATGCTAGCTGGTTATTTTGCAGACTTGTTTATGTGGTTGCTTCACCGTGTTACTTGTTTGTGTACTTCAGTGTGCTTTTGTAGTGGCTGGTAATGGTTTTTCCTTTCTATATTTAGTGTTTCCTTCAGGAGCTCTTGCAAAGCAGACTCCTTTGCTTATGAAGCTTAGTTTGGCTGGATATGAAATTCTGGGTTGGAAATTATTTTCTTTAAGAATGTTGTCTATTGTTCCCCAACCTCTTCCTGGCTTGTAGGGTTTCCATTGAGAGGTCTGCTATTAGTCTGATTGGCTTTCCTTTGTGGGTGACCTGGTCTTTCTCTCTGGCTGCCCTTAACATTTTTTTTTTTTCATTTTGACCTTGAGAATCTGATGATTATGTGTCTTGGGGTTGATCTTCTCATAGAATATCTTATTGGGGTTCTCTGCAGTTCCTGAATTTGAATGTTGGCCTGTCTTGCTACCTGGGGGAAGTTCTTCTGGATGATATCCTGAAGTATGTTTCCCAAGTTGGTTCCATTCTCCCCATCTCTTTCAGGTATCCCAATCAGTTATAGGTTTGGTCTCTTTACATAATTGCATATTTTTCAGAGATTTTTTTCATTTATTTTCATTCTTTTTTCTCTAATTTTGTCTGCTTGTTTTATTTCAGCAAGATGGTCGTTAAGCTCTGAGATTCTTTCCTCTGCTTGGTCTGTTGTGCTATTGATACTGGTGATTACATTGGGAAGTTCTCATGTTGTGATTTTCAGCTCCATCAGGTCAGTTATGTTCCTCTCTCAACTGGCTATTTTGACTATCAACTTCTGTGGTGTTTTATCATTCGGAGCTTCTTTGCATTAGGTTACAACATGCTCCTTTAGCTCAGCAAAGTTTGTTGTTACTCACCTTCTGAAGCCTACTGTGTCAGTTCAGCCATCTCATCCTCAGCCCAGTTCTGTGCCCTTGCTGGAGAGGTGTTGTGGTCATTTGCAGGAGATGAGGCACTCTGGCCTTTTGAGTTTTCAGCGTTTTTGCACTGATTCTTTCTCATATTTGTGGGCTTATCTACTTTCGATCTTTGAGGTTGCTGACCTTTGAATGGGATTTTTGTGGGGTCTTTTTTGTTGATGTTTTTATTGCTGTTGTTTTCTGTTTGTTTTCCTTTTAACAGTCAGGCTACTCCTCCAAAGGGCTGCTGGGGTTTGCTGGCATTCCTCTTCAGACCCTAGTTGCCTCAGTTTTTTTCTTACCTGGAGGTATCACCAGTGAAGGCTATGAAACAGCAAAGATGGCAACCTGATCCTTCCTCTGGAAACTCCATTCCAGGGGTTACTGACCTGTTGGCAGCCTGAAGGATGCACCTGTAGGAGGTGGCTGGAGACCCTGTTGGGTGGTCTCATCCATTCGGGAGAAACAGGATCAGGGACCTACTTAAAGAAGCAGTCTGGCTGCTTTTTGGTAGCACAACTGTGCTGCATTGTGGGGGACCCTTCCTTGTTTGGACTATCTGGACTCTCCGGAGCCAGCAGACTGGATCAGCTGAGTTGACCAGACGGCAGAGATGGTGGCTGCCCCTGTTCCTGGAAACTCAGTCCTTCTCAGGCAGACTCTGGCCTGTCATTGCTGGCTGGCTGGAATTCCAAGTCAGTGGGTCTTAACTTGTAAGGTGCCGTGCAAGTGGGGCCTGCAGAATGACGCTGCTTGGATCCTTGGATTCAGCCACACTCCTAGTGGTATGTAGGGACAGATCTGCCTTGCTGGGAATCCCAGGGGTGGAATATGCAAAACTCTTGCATCTCTGTGTGTGCCCGAACTGCTGCCCTACCTGGATGCCACACTGCTCTGTGTATTGGTGACGTGGTCTTATGAGAGGATCTCCTGTTCTGCTGGTTGCAAAGACCTGTGGGAGAAGTGTGGTTTCCCCAGGTGGGATTGCACAATCACTCACCACTTCCCTTGGCTGAGGTTGGGAGTTCCTTTGGCTCCACATGGGTCCCAGGTGGACTGTTGCCCCACCCTGCTTTTCTTCATTCTCTGTGGGTGAAACTATTTGTCTAGTCAGTCCCAATGCGAGAACCTGGATATTTCAGTTGAAGGTGGTGAATTCACTCGCTGCTTTCATTCCTCTCCATGAGTGCCATAGACTATAGCTGCTTCTAATTGGCCATCTTGGCACTCTCTCCTGTTTGCTTTAAATGTGTACAGTTTAATTGCATGTCAAACATTCTGCAAGAGTTTTTTAAAATGAAAAAAAAAATTTCCAGAGATTTTGTTTTTCAGATAATTTTTCTAGTTACTTTTGGAGGGGCCAACACAAAATTGAACATATTTGCATGGAACACCCAACATAGGAAACAGTTTTAATTTTATTCATATTGTCTGTAATAAAGTAGATATTTCCCTTCTATAAGCGTTTTTTATGACCATGATGTCTCAGTCTTTTAAAAGTTTGTTGGACTTTTGATCTTTTTACTTGTGTATACTAAGGAAAGGTCTTATGATATTTGGATTCATTCTTGGATTGTAAGGACTCACCAGTGGGCTATAGGTCAAACTGAGTTTATTACCTTGACCTTAGTTTTTGTTTATTCAGTTCTTTAGGCTTCAGCACAATAGTCTTTGAAAATAAAACACTTCTTTTCTAAGAAGTGATAATAGCTGCTAAGATTGCAAATAAAAGCCAGCAGGGACTGCGTATGCCAGTTTGAATAGTCTAGTCCTATCATAGAAAAAGAATAAATTGAGTCCAGCCAAGGAGGTGACAGAGTGCTTAATGGTAGCAGGAGGTAGGTTTGGCACAGTAAAGGAAATGGAATAACCACATTATTAAAGACTTATTTTATTATTTATGTAAGTGGTCCCATCCCTGGAAATAATAAAACATAGCCTCTCACCTCTTATACCAATTATGAATAACTTTTGGGTGATTCTTTACTATTTTTGATTCTTCAATATGTTACCAGGGAAGATGTTAAAAACATGGACTTAAAGTTTTTTAATATGTAAATAAAAATCTGTTGGGGAGGAAGACTAGGAGGGAGGAAGACTAGGAGAAGGATGTTAGAAATAGCTTAAACTAGTTGAATCTATTGTTATTAAAAAAAATTTAAAACCTGTTTTATTCTATTCTTTCAGTGCAGATAATGAGCAAATTCAGTATATCATATAGTTCAATTTCTAAAAATAATGGTTGTACATATCCTTAGAGCTAGATTATAGTATATTTTTTATTGCTTTTGTTCACAGGATATTTTGAATAATCTTGAATCATGTGACCTTGAGGATGATGATCTTATGCTTGATGTGGATCTGCCTGAGGATGCACCTCTTGAAAATGGTAAGTTGAAACAATATTGAACCTTCAGAGGTATATACTTGAGCTACTTGACTGTAGCCAATTTGATATTTGTTGCTTGCAGACTTCTTAATCTTAATGGAGCCTTTCAGACTGAGAATCAGTCTTAAGTGATATAAAATAGGTTCATTTGCAAACTAACTTAAATATTTAAAACCTGATTTTGTAAGTCTTAGATATAATTGTCTATGATCCAATAACATTTTATACCATAAAGTAAGTTGCAGATAAGAGTTGTCTTTTCTTTTTCTGTGTATGTACCCAGTTTTTCCTCCCTTTATCTCGTATTGATTTTAGGAAGAAATGTATTTACAGAAACATACCATCTGACTTGTGAAACACTATAATATCTTAATTTGATAAATATTTTATAAAGATTAATTCTGGAAAGTGATGACCTTCTGAATGGATCATTCTGTACATTTTACTCCCAATTCTAGTCTGTCTTTCTCTCTAGATCCCAGTAACTGCTGGGGTGAGGCTTTAGATAATCCATATGGGAGAGGGGACTTAGGTTCTTTTTGTTCCAATGACATAGCACTTGTAGGATTTTTTTATCTTAAGGACTGTTGGAGAATCAGAAACCAGCATGAAAAAGCCCTGGGGGCAAAGGTTGAAATGGGGATACTCCTGGGGAGAGGGCTGCCCTTAGGAATCTGAGAATTTCCTGTCAATCAACATTTGCCTGGTCCCAAGGCCTCTATGGGCTAGAAATAAAGTAAAAATGGTGAGTGGGATCCTTTTATCCATAGTGCTAGAAAAATGCAAGGAATATTTCAGAGAGGTGAGGTATCTGTCCTAATGCTTCACTGGGGTGTTAGTAGCCTGCTTTACTGCTTTTTTTACTTCTGTTTGTCATACTGGTGAGGCTTTTATTTTTCCTGCCGGAATGCTGTATGGCATTCTCAAAATCTCAGTTGCTTTCAAAATAAACATTTATTTTTCTCATTTATGGATCTAAGGATTAGCTGGGAAGCTGAGGCTATCGGACTGGCTTGAGGTCTATTCCATATTTCTTCATTTTGAGATGAGGACCACTTTGGGGCAGGTTGTTCTCGTGACAGCAGAAATGCAACAGGATGAGCAGAAACATGCATATTATGTCTCTTAAAGTCTTAGCTAAGAGCTAGCACTTTTTTTTTTTAGAATAACAAAAAATATTTTACTAAAACATAAGATTTACAAAAGTTTCCAGATAAGCCATACCAAATGGTCACAAGATTTTTTGAAGTGGGGAATCTACACTTGACAGCAAAGTCACAGTGTTATTAGTGAGGGTTTGATAGTTGTTTAGTGTTCCCATTTTAGTTCAAACAATCCAAGCTTGTCCATCTGCATTGTCTAAATAAGGTTAGATTTGGTTAGAAAGCGTATTCTAAAGAACTGCTTAGCTGCTTTTAACCAATGCAATTAGATCACCAAAAAAAGGGAGAAAGGAGCCCATAAAATTAAAATAAAATCACCTCCCTCCTCAAAAAATAAAATAAAATAAAATAAAAATAAATGAAATAAAATAAAAAAGAAAAACACCCAGACCCCTGGAGCTAACCTGACAACCACTTTCATTTACAGAAGACACTTATTTCTAAGCACATTCTTTTGGCCAAAGCAGGTGACATGGCCAAACCTAGCACCTTTGGGACTGGGAAGTGTATTCTTCATAATGAAGGCTCTGCACATGATAGAGGACATTGCACGTATAATTCTGTAAGGAGAGAATGAGAAGGTGAGGACAATATCCACTACTCTCTCACAGTGATAGAGATTGTTACACCTTTTTGTGGTTCTGCTGTCGCTTAGTATGCTCTGGCAAACAGCTGAGTTCTAGTGCTGAAAAAGAAAAAAAATCACAGGTAACACTGAGGAAGAACAAGGAAAATGACAGAACCCTGGGGATTAGAGTAGTCCAAGGAGATAATCACTTAGATTGAATTGCAGCACAATTTTTTTCTGGAGTTAAAAGACAAGATTTCCCAACAGAACAGTTTATTCAGTAAATGACAGAAAGCATCACTGCTATTGAATCCAAATTAGTGACTTGAAAGATCAAGTAGAAAAATATTGTAGAACACAGAGGAAAAACGTAAACCATTGGAAAGTTATAGGGGAAGAATAATGAGACTTGATGATCTGGGAAATTTAATGGTAATTTTTAGGGCTGGTAGTGAGGAGTGAGGGATTTACTTCCTCGGAATAAATCACATGCTAGGTAATGCATTTTACTTTGACAGAATTATAACAACTTCTCTTGGAAACTTTATGCCCTTTCTGAGTGGAAGTAGAGAGAAAGCATCTTAGAGCCTGCCTTATCTTTAGCAGACAACAGAAAGTTACCCAAATATTAGATAAAAGTACAATCACAGGGAAATTTAGTCTTTGAGGTCTTGATTGGGGACTTGTGAAAAGTAGGAGGGAACTCTTGGAAACACATCCCACGTAAACAGTACTTTAGATTTTTCTAGAAGAAGGCAAACAACTATTGGCTATTTCGAGTAAAGGAACATTAAAGAAAGCATGTAAGAACATGGATCTAAAATATGTAGCCTCCTGAGGCACCAAAGATAAAATAATATCTAGGTTTGGTACTATAGGAAAGTGGGAAATTATTGTTTTTATGACTCTTAAGTCCCGAATGACTATACACACTCATTACAGTTTTTTGGCTGGGAAGATGAGAATGTTACAGGGACTGGTAGAGGTTTAGGGAGTCTTATAATATGCTTTCCACTACACGTTTTAGTTCTTTATAGGTTCTGGTTGTTGATTATATTATGCAGGTTTGATAAACATTTAGACTGGGGCTAGGCATGGTGGCTCACGCCTGTA
Organism: Mandrillus leucophaeus; assembly: GCF_000951045.1. NCBI lineage: Eukaryota > Metazoa > Chordata > Mammalia > Primates > Cercopithecidae > Mandrillus > Mandrillus leucophaeus. The sequence goes on along the minus strand of NW_012098932.1, from coordinate 457,590 downwards.
ATCCCAGCTCTTTGGGAGGCTGAGGCGGGCAGATCACGAGGTCAGGAGATTGAGACCATCCTGGCTAACATGGTGAAACCCAATCTCTACTAAAAATAGAAAAAAATTAGCTGAGCGTGGAGGCACACGCCTGTAGTCCCAGCTACTTGGGAGACTGAGGCAGGAGAATCGCTTAAACCTGGGAGGCAGAGATTGCAGTGAGCTGAGATCGTGCCACTGTACTCCAGCTTGGGTGACAGAACGAGACTCCATCTCAAAAAAAAAAGTTAGATTGCTGACTGTGAACCATAACGAATGGTTTCAGTGCCCCTAATTCTACCAGTACCAGTGGAGTTTTGGCCCACAGAAGAGTGGCACCTCACTGAAATCTTTAATTTGGATACAAGTTTGCTGTGACCTCATTATGAATGACAGTTGTTAAATTGTCATTTCATGGAAGAAGCCATGAGGAGACTCTTTTTTCTGGTGAATGCATTTGTGCAGTTAATCTTTCCCTATTAAGTGATATATGTAGTCACACAAAGAAGGAGAGAATGTTGGTCAAATGTTTTCTGGACATTTGTGGGCTAGGATTTGGAGACTGTTATTGGAGGAAAGTTTTTGGAGATTGTATTAATCCATTCTCATGCTGCCATAAAGAACTGCCCAAGACTGGGTAATTTATACAGGAAAGAGGTTTAGTTGACTTACAGTTTTACATGGCTGGGGAGGCCGCAGGAAACTTACAGTCATGGTGGAAGGGGGAGCAAACACGTCCTTCTTCACATGACAGCAGGAGAGAGAAGTGCTGAGCAAAGGGGGAAAAGCCCCTTATAAAACAATGAGACCTCATGAGAACTCACTATCACAAGAACATCATGGAGGAAACTGCCCCCATGATTCAGTTATTTCCACCTGGTCCTGCCCTTGACACATGGGGATTATTGCAATTCAAGGTGAGATATGGGTGGGGACACAGAGCCATACCATGTCAGAGAATGTAGGGGCAGAAAAATACGATACTTTTTCTCAACCATCATAAGGGTCATGGCTGACATACCTATAACAAAAGACAAGTTAACAAAAAAGTGTAACACATTTATTTAATCAAAATTGTACATGACATGGGATTCTTCAGAAATGAAGACCCAAAGACCCAGGGAAAACTCTGATTTTATGCTTAGGCTTGATAAAGAATGGACAGCTGTATAGAAATGTGATTGGACAAAAGGTTATGATCTAATGGTGATAGACTGAGGGCAGGGAGGGTGACCCAGCAAGGACTGTCTGTTCAGATTCTTCTTGGATTCTCTGTAGTATTCCTGCCTCCCACATATGGTGCAGAACCCCTCTGGAATGAGGGTCTTCAAGGAAGAAAGGAAAAGAGAGTGAGTGATCTTTCTAGGTTTTAGGGCTTCCTTTGAGGGAGAGGATTTTTAGTTTCTGTGACCTGCCTTGGGGAGAGGAATTCTGGTTTCTGTAACTCACTTTGGAGAAGGAAGAAGGGCAGGAAACAAGAGGATAGGAAGATCAGAAAGACCTTGCCTCTGAGGCATTTCCAGTTTCCCTTAGTTCAAAGTACTCATCTTGCCAAAGTGCCACACTTTGTAGTATCATGTTCCGATCCCCAATGGAGAAATCCACACGTGAGTGTTTTGGTGACCCTGAGTGTAAGCTAACAGTTGTGGGGTCTAAGGTTGATATTTTAGTGCCTGTATCAATGAAACACTTGTCAGGTTGTCCTTTAATATTTAGAGAAATTTATTTTTGAGCTTAAGGGTAAAACAGAAAATTTGGTGCTTGACTTCCCCCTCAGAGTACTTTGCTAATCACACTTTTTTCTTCTTTGTTTCTTATCTCATGCTAAAGACTTCCTTCAGAAGGCCTGTATTTTTCTCTAGCAGGGGTTCTCAACTCATAGTTAGGGCCCAGTCTCGCCTGCATCTGCATCTGGTTGTGATCAGCACATTGAATTTTTGAACTGGGATGCCTTCAGGTTCACCAGTTTTTTCTTTAGTTTGCCACAAGCCACCATCATTCCTTATGGTATTACACACATTCAGAGGGATTCATTTTCTTTCTTAATCTTACCTGTCCTGTTTTAAATTTAAATTTATCAGTCTCTGCGTCAGGGGTGGTGGCTCACGCATGTAATCCCAGCACTTGGGAGGGCAAGGCATGTGGATCACTTGAGGTCAGGAGTTCAAGACCAGCCTGGCCAGCACGGTGAAACCCTTTCTCTACTAAAAATAGAAAAAATTAGACAGGCTTGGTGATGCGTGCCTGTAATCTCAGTTACTCGGGAGGCTGAGGCAGGAGAATAGCTTGAACCTGGGAGGTGGAGGCCGCAGTGAGGCAAGATCATGCCACTGCACTCCAGCTTGAGTGACAGAGCTAGACTTCATCTCAAAATCTTTAATCTTTTCTAAGAAACTACCAGCAGTGTTGTTCCACATTATCTTTTTAGCAGCATTTTAAAATATATAGCACGTGATTGATGGATGCCTTGAGAAGTTAAACATGATACTTTCTGCAGAATCTTGGAGCAGTCATTTCTCTAGAGTTTAAGCCCACTTTGTCTCAGTTTGAACGTTAGTCTTTTGTGGTTATGGCAAATGTTTGCTTCCAGTGCTTACTTGCCATTATGCCCATGTTTGAGTTCAAGTTTCAATAAAGATTCCTCAATTTGGAGTCTATATGTGGAACCTACAACTTTTATTAAATACGAAAGCACCACATCAGTTTCTACATTGTAATTGCTCACAATATTTAACCCATCTCCTGGCCTATTCACGCGATTTGCTTGCTTCGTCCTCTGTGTGGACAGTATTGATACCATTCGAATAACCTATCAAGTTGTTTTTTTGACAATGTTTCTTGCTTTGGGAGTGAGTGGAATTTCTCTTGCCTAAATTGAGGAAAAATATGAATTCGGAACAGTTAAATGTAGATTATCCCTTCATTATATAGAGTTACTTAAACTAAAGAAACATTTTAATACCATGTAGAAATACTTAACTGGGTCTTGACTGAATCTATGAATATAATACAAATACGAATTTATATATGATGTTGCGAAAGGCACTAAGCTAAAAGCAATTTTAAATCTTGAAGCCTGGGCATGGTGATTCAGGCCGGTAAGCCCAGCACTTTGGGAAGGTGAGGTGGAAGAATCCCTTGAGGCCAGGATTTTGAGACCAGCCTGGGCAGTATAGCAAGACCCCATCTCTTAAAAAAAAAAAGACTGTGCATGGCCTCTCATGCCTGTAGTCCTAGCTGGTCTGGAGGTTGAGGCGGAAGGATCACTTGAGCTCAGGAGTTTGGGGTTACAGTGAGCTATGATTGCACCACTATACTTTAGCCTGGGTGACAGATTGAGACCCTGTCTCATCAAACAAAAAGTAAAACCTTCTCGAGATGATTATTTTAAATTTTCTTTTGCTATCTTATTTTCTACTTCTGACATTTTTGTACATAATGGTCACCATGCCTTTATTTGTGAAGTTTTCTATAAGTGAACTTAAAAAAAAAAAACAACAACTTGGTTTATTCCTGTAAGATGACAACAAATTGAAATAAGTTCAAATGTAAGGTTTCTTTTAAAACATGAAAAAAATTTTTTTTCACATTATTGAATGTATATTTCTTCTTAAGGTGATTCTAGTGAATATAAACAAAATTTCAGTGTCCTTTAAAAAATGTGTGTAAATTGTTACACATTTCGAAGAAATACATTAAAATGAATTCAGTATATATGAGAACTGAACATCTGTACTTTTCAAACTACAATATCCTTTTTTGGAATGCCGAAGTTTGTTTTTATCCAGTATACTGTAATGAAACACTCGTCATGTTTCAAATTCAAGTTTTTGGTTCATTGAAACAGTAATTTAAATAAGCGAGGTTTTGTTTTTGTTTTTGTTTTTTTAAATGGGGATTATGTTGATTTTTATAGCTTTTTATTACAAGGAATTCTGAACATGCAGGACTTGAACTTTCTCATGTAGTAGTTCTCAGACTAGAGAAACCTTTCCTGTTCTGTGGCTTGGGTTAGTGTTTAGCAGTATTTTTAGTAACCGTCCTAAGTCAGTAGCTATGTAAGCACTGAGTGAAGATGGAGTCACAGGGCAAACTGGGCTTGCTTCCCACAGGGAGGGCTGGGAGTTGAGCAGGAAGGAAGGCCTGTTCAGCAGTGCCTTGGGTGCAACTATGTCTGAGTAGGCAGTCGGTAACACAATGTCTCCCTTGTGCAAAGTAACTCTCTTAGTGAGTGCTCAGATATGTGAGGAAAAAGTATTTGGGTAAGTGAAGAAGCTTGGGGTGTTTCAAAGAGATTCTTTTCGTGTTTTTGTGGTATTTGGATTTAAGGGAGTGTACTGTTTGTTGCTGCAAAGTACTGGCTTTGTTTTCAGTGGCATTTTAGACTTTAGAACAAGCTCCTATTGCAGGCAGATTGAAGCGTCTTTCTTTCTGAAAATGTGAGCTTAATTTTAAAAGTGTGATTTGTTTGTGATGAAAAGTTAATTTGTGCTTCTGGAAATCAATGAAAATTAATTGTAGCAGTCATTTATAGGAATGAATTCTCTTAAAAATCTACTGTTTCCTGTCATTTTCATTCTGAAATCAGAGCCAACTTGTGACAGTGATAAAAACCACCTAAAACTGATTATGAGTGTTTAGATGTATAATGTTGATTTCCAGAATAATTTGCCTGTTTTAAAACAGTGTGGCAGTTAATTGTTTACATGACTGTGATATAAAAGTTTTACAATTTACTTCATTTTGAATGATATTAAGTTCAGTTTTCACCAGAAGAACTGGTTATGCTTTTAGAAATCTTGATATTGTGATTAACATAAATGGCTGGTATTTTTAGAATATTATTTTTTTATTTTCAGCAACATTTAATTATCAAGCTATAAGAGTTAACTTTTATGGAGTATGTACATGTTTATAGTCTTTTTCTTTTGAATCTGTCTAGTGGAGTGTGACAATATGAACCGCTTTGACCGACCAGACAGAAATGTTCGGCAGCCTCAGGAAGGTTTTTGGAAAAGGCCACCCCAGAGGTGGAGTGGACAGGAGCATTACCATCTCAGCCACCCTGACCACTATCATCACCATGGAAAAAGTGACTTGAGCAGGTAAGTACTGTTCTAACTTAGATTTTATTTGCTGTCTTCTGATTTTGAATTATAATTCTCCCTTTTCCACAACCCTCAAAAAATCTGTTTTTGTCTGGTTTGTTTTTAGAGGCACCAAAAAGCACTCAAGTTTTATGTGGTACTAATTGGAATAATATGTCTAATTTGTTCTTTTTGACCCAAATGTTTTTTCCTTAGTTTTATCATAAATATAAATACTTTATGTATATCTGCTTTTTGGACTTCAAGTTATGGTATGATTTTCTAGCTCTCATTTGGAAATGATGAAATGTTAATTTTGTTAAATTTATAGTTTTTCCAAATAATATTTAAAATTAGTGCCAAGTGATTGGTCGTCTTTTGCTCATGTAATAAGTTAAAATTTAAAAATTCCACAAGTACCATTAAAAACAGAGGAAGGTACTGTTTAGTGCTGAAGGTACTGTTTAGTCTTTTCTTTTTCAAAGTAGAGGATAGTCTTTAAATTGATCAGATCTTATTTTGTAATGAGGCTCCGTAGTCACTGAAACCTGGGATCAAAACCTGACCTGGCACAGATTAGCTTTGCAAGCTTAGATAATTTATTTAAACCATCTCCACTTTACTATCTTTAAAACATAATTAATAATATCTTTCTCTCAGTGTTTGAGAATCAGGGGTAAAAGTGCCTAGAGTAGTGTCTAGTTTACAGTAGGCACTCTATGGAAGTTATTAGTTTTTCCTTTTCACTTTCTTATCTCATTCCACAGGGATTTCAGGTCATTTTGGAGCACATTTACAATACAAATAGTTCAACTGGTTTAAAGAAATAATGGAAGAAAAACATGGTGTTGTATAGTTCCTAAAGTGAGGGAAAACATTGATTCTAAGATTCTTTGCAGTGAAAGCAAAGAATAAAATTCGATTTATTACAACATACACAGTATGCATAAGATAAAGGGTGTGTTTTTTTCCTGAATTAACTTGTCAGAAAAGTTAAGCAACATTTTCAAACAACTGTTCCTTGGATGTCAACAGTTGTAGAAAAAGAGAGGGTCCCCGGTCAAATGAGTATGAGAATGAATAGATTATAAATATTTTTTAAATGGCGGACTCCATTGTGCTTTTATGTATAAATATAGTACTGTGATTTTGCAAAAGGTGGTAAAAGATATAATATGTAGCCATTTTCCAAAACATGTGATCACAAATCCCTTATACTTAGTTAATTTTAAGGGACTATGGTGTGGATCATGCACACAAGTGGTTCTTACTGAGGAGAGAAAAATGTACAGCTTTCTTAGGGGTTGCTAATTTGACTGACTTAGCACAGAACTTCCCAACAATTGGGCTGAGGTATACTGGTTTGTTGTGAATGGATATAGATTGATCAGTTCATTGAAACTCTCAATCTTTGGGGTGTTGGTGCTGGGTTTGAGACACCCAGATCCACCTGGGCAAGTTATGGGATGGGTGGTACAGAAAGAAACCTCCTCCAAGATGAGCCTTACCCCAGCATAACTTAAAACTATTAATCTCTCTCTGTGCCTTGATATTAGAAAGGTTTGGGTGTACTAGCCCCAGGGCCTTTTCAATATTGCATGTGCAAAAGACCTTTTTCCATTCTAAAACTTCCTGAGTATTGCTTCGCTTTCTTCTGTCCCTTAACTCCCATTATTATTGTCATTAGTTATAGGATCATGCCTTATCCTTTACTCAGGGGTATTGGAAGACTGGTGGTTGAGAACTAATACATCCACTCATGTTCTCATCGTAATACTCCTCTGTCTTTTTATCTGGTCTAATCTTCCTCTTTTCTTTTCCGCCTAGACCTCCTTTTTTTCTACACCTTTTGATATGCTATCTAGAATTCTCTTATATCCTAGCAAACTCACATTCTTCATCTCTTCACCTACATTCTTCTAATCATAACTGAAACCTAGCTCTTTCCCAAATGTACTACTTCCCCAGGAACATTTTTACACCAAAGATTCTTATTTTCCAGTCACCCTCTTCAGTGAAACTCCTCTTCACTGGTTCCTACCTGGAGCTTACAAAAAGGCTTGGCCCTTGGCCCACTTTCCCTCTTTGTTATAAGCCTTACTGCAGTCCTGAGTGGCTGCAGTGTTCATGTACAAGTCATTTAACCCTCTGTTTGCTTAGTCCTGTAGACAGTGGTCTCCAACCTTTTTGGCACCAAGGACCAGTCTCCTGGAAGACAGATTTTCCACAGGCCACAGGTGGGAGGTTGGGGGATGGTTTTGGGATTGGGATGAAACTCTTCCGCCTCAAATCAGCAGGCATTAGTTAGATTCTCATAAAGCGTGTTCAACCTAGATCCCTTGCATGCGCAGCTCACAAGAGGGTTCGTGCTCCCATGAGAATCTAATGCTGCCACTGATATGACAAGAGGTGGAGCTCCTGTCAGATAAGCAGTAATGCTTGCATGCCTGCCCTCTGCTCACCTCCTGCTGTGCGGCCTAGTTCTTAACAGACTGCAGACTGGTACTGGTCCCTGGCTAGGGGTTTGGGGACCCCAGCTGTGGGATTTTCTGTGAACAAGATATGTTATCTGCAAATAGTTTTTACCTTTTCCTTTCCATTTTGGATGAATTTCTTTTTATCTTTTGCATAATTGCTATGGCTACAACCTCTGTTGAGTAGAAGTGGTGAAAGCCAATAGGTGTGTCTTGTTTCTGATATTAGAGGGAAAATAAATATTTTAAATATTTTACTGTTAATGTGATGTTAGCTGTGGATTTTAAAAGAGACTTTCTATCAGTTTGAAGTTCCCTTGCATTCATGGATAGTTGAGTGTTTTTATTATGAAAGGGTATTGGATTTTGTCAGTTACTTTTTCTGTGTCTATAGAGATAATCTTTTTTTTCCGCTTTCGTTCTACTAATGTGGAGTAATACACTGACTTTTTCAGATATTGAACCAACCTTGCATTTCTTGGCAAAAGTCTACTTGGTCATGGTATATAATTCTTTGGTATGTTGTGTGTTGTGCTGGTATGTTGGTATGTTGTGTGACTCAGTTTGCTAGTATTTTGTTGAAGATTTTTTTTTTGTGTGTGTATATGTATTCTTAAAAAATATTGGTCTATAGTTTTGTTTTTCTTCTTGAGATATCCTTGTCTTGTTTTGATATCAGGACCACACAGATTGAATTGGGAAGTATTCCTTTCACTTCTACTTTTGGGAAGAGTTTGTGAAGGGTTTCTGTGAATTCTTCTTTGAATGTTTTGTAGTATTGACCAGTGAAGTTATTTGGGCCTGGGCTTTTCTTTGTGGCAATTTTTTTTTATTGCTAATTTAATTTTTATAGATATTCTGTAGATGTCTTTTTGGTCTTGTTGGTTTATAATGTTGTTTAAATCTTCTACTTTCTCATATATCTCTAATTGTTCTGTCCATTATTGAAAGTGAGTTGTTAAAGTCTCTAACTTTACTGTATCTTGTAGGGAAGGTGTGTTAGCAGTAAATTCTCTGTTTTTGTTTATCTGGGAGTATCTTAATTTCTCTTTTATTTTGAAGGATAGTTTTGCCAAATGTAGACTTCTTGGTTGGCAGTGTTCCTTGTAATATTTCAACCCCCATGCTTTCTGATGAGAAATCAGCTGTTAATGTTATTGAGCATGTCTTCCACGTGATGAGTCCCCCCGACCCCCACCGGCTTTTTTTTCTGCATTAAGGATTTTCACTTTTTCTTTGGCTTTCAACAGTTAAATTGTAATATACCCCTCTTTTAGTTTATCATATCTGTAGTTTGTTGAGCCTCCTAGATATGCAGATTAAAGTTTTTCATCAAATTTGGGACATGTTTGGTCATTAGTTACATTCTTTCTGCCCCTCCTCACTTCACTGTGACCACTTAACTAAGGGAATGTATGAGCATCATTCCTTGCTTGTCACAAAAAATTTGAAAAAATCAATACAAATAATGTGAAAACTACTTAAATCAGATTTCTCCCTGGCCAGAATTTGTTGTTGTTTTTTTGTGGTTGTTTACTGACTTTTCTAGACAGATTCTGTAAAAAGTCTGTATTTTAAAAAAATATTTGAAGTCTTTGCTTGGTTTGATTAGTGGTCAGCTAATGGTTGGAAGGAGATTTCATTGAATGCCTGGTACTAATAAGTCTCCCACCCTCCATCAGGGCGCTCTGTGTGTTTGTTTAGGCACACCTACAACTCCTGTAAGTAGTTTGCAACTTAGGCACACCTGAAGTCCCCGGAAGTAGTTTGCAGCTCTGCCTTGGCCTTCACTTCCTGCTTGTTCAGTTTCAAAGTCAGCCAAAGGTGGAAGATTAGGGAATTCTCTGGTATTTCCTTGGCATGTACATCTACAGCCTATACATGTATATGTTCTTCTCTATTCCCAGGACTATATTGGAGCATTTCAAAGCCTCTTGTGGACGTTTCTTTCCTCAGGTTTTCCTTTTATGATTTTTGGTCAGCTTCTTGTTTGTCCCAATTGATATTGCCATTTCAGGCAGCTGAGATTTTAAGCAGTGCACTAGGGATAAGGGAATTAATGAACAAGCTTTGAATCAGCTCAAACCAACTCCTGAGAATGGCTTTTTCTAGGGAGCTGCCAGAGAGATCAGATCATAGCAGTTCTTTGGAAGTGGTGCTTTTTGGAGAGTTCTAAACCCATTTTGTCCCCCAATCTCTAGTGATTGCTGGATTTCACAGCTGCCATGCTTGTTGGAATGCTTTTGATTCTCAAGCTACCGCAAAGGTAGGGAGATGGGTGTGGCTATTGGATAAATTAAAATGCCACAGAGCTTGCTGTTTCTCTGAGATTCAGCAGTTTTTATTGATTAAATGCTCCTTAGTTGTAAGCATTTGGCTGACTTCTAGAGTTCTGAAAAAGTTGATTTTGATAAATTTGCCAGTGTTCTTAGTGCTTTAATGGAGGAATGGAGTTTTAGAAATCTCTGTCATTCTGGCATTGTTTCTCTTCATTTGTCATGCTTTATTTTTCTTTCGTTCTTTTTTTTTAAACTAATAGATTTTATATTTTTAGAGCAGCTTTGGGTTTACAGAAAAATTGAGCAAAAATAGAGTTCTCATATGCTTTCTCACCTTCCGTTAGATACAGTTTCTCCTATGATTAACATCTTGCATGATTGTATTATAATTGATGAGTCAATATTGATATTTTATTATTTACTAAAATTCATAGTTTATATTAGGGTTCACTCTGTTTTGTATATTCTGTGGGCCTTGACAAATGTATAATGCCATACCATTTCAGTATCATACAGAATAGTTTCACTACCCTTCAGATTCTGTGTGCTCCACTTACTCATCCCTCCCTTCTTTTGCTGAACTTCTGGTAAATACTGATCTTTTTGCTGTTTCTACAGTCTTGCCTTTTCCAGAATGTCAGAGAGCTGTAATCAGATAGTAGATAGTCTTTTCAGATTGACTTCTTTCACTTACCAGAATACATGTAAGGTTCCTCTACATATTTTTGTGGCTTGATATCTCATTAAAAAGAAAAAACAAAAAACAAAAATACTGGCTAGGTGCAGTGGCTCATGCCTGCAGTCACAGCACTTTAAGAGGCCAAGGCTGGAGGATAGCCTGCGCTCAGGAGTTCAGAAAAAGCCTGGGCACATATTGAGTCCTCGCCTTGACAAAAAAATCAAAAAAATTAGCTGGGTGTGGTGGCATGTGTCTATAGTCCCATGTACTCGGGAGGCTGAGGTGGGGGGATCACTTGAACCCAGGAGGTTGAGGCTGCAGTGAGCTGAGATCACCTCACTCTCCAGCTTGGACAACAGAGAGAGAGACTCTGTCTCAAAAAACATTACTGAATAATATTTCATTGTATGGCTGTACTACAGTTTGTTTATTCATTTACTTACTGAAAAACATCTTGGTTGCTTCTAAGTTTTAACAATTATTAATACAACTGCTATAAACATTTATATACAGATTTTTGCATGGGCGTACATTTTCCACCTCATTTTGGTAAATATCAAGGAGCACTATTGCTGGGTCATATGGGAAGCATATGTTTAATTTGGTAAGAAACTGCCAAACTGTCTTCCAAAGTTGCTTTACCCTTTTGCGTTTCCACCAGCAGTGAATGAGAGCTTCTGTTGCTGCTCCATATCCTTACCAGCATTTGGTTCTGTGTTTTGAACATTAACTATTAGGTATGTAGTGGTATTTCAGTGTTGTTTTAATTTGCAGTTCCCTAATGATAAATGATACTGAACATTTTCTGACATGCTTATTTGCCATCTGTGTATCGTCTTTGGTGATGTGTCTGTTCAGATCTTTGCTCATTTTTTTTTTTTTATAATTTCAACTTTGACTTTAGATTCAGTTGCTATATGTGCAGGTTTGTGTCACATATACATGGATATATTGTGTGGTACTGAGATTTGGGATACAGATGATCCCATCACCCAGGTAGTGAGCATAGTACCCAACAATTTTTCAGCCCTTGCTCCTCTTTCCCTCCCCTGTCTAGTAGTCCCCAGTGTCTATGTTACCATTGTTAGGTCTATGAGTACAATGTTTAGCTCCCATTTATAAGTGGGAACTTGTGGTATTTGGTTTTCTCGTCCAGCATTAATTCGCTTAGAATAATGGCCTCTAGCTCTTTGCCCATTTTAAAATTGGGTTATTTATTCTCTTGTTGAGTTTTAAGAGTTCTTTGTGTATTTTGGATACCAATCCTTTATCAGATACATGTTTTGCAAATGATTTCTTCCAGTCTGTGACTTATTCTCTTGATAGTACTTTTTGCAGGACAGATTTTCAAAAAGTTTTAACATTTCCAACATCCGTATTTTCTTTCTTGGGTTGTACTTTTCATATTATATCCAAAAGACTCATTGCCAAATCCAAGGTCACCTAGATTTTCTCCCTTTTCATATTATAGGAATTTTATAGTTTTGCATTTTGCATTTAGGTCTTTGATCCATTTTGACTTAATTTTTGTGAAAGATTTAATGTCATTCTTTTTGTTTGTGGATGTCCAGTTGTTCTAGTCTCATTTGTTGAAAAGACTATCTTTTATACTCTGTTTTGAACTGTCTTTGCTCCTTTGTCAAAGATCAATTGACTATATATATGTGGGTCTATTTCTGAACTGTCTGTTGTATTCAGTTGATATGTCAGTTCTTTTGCCAGTACCACACATGCCATTTTGATGACTGTAGCTTTGTATAGTAAGCCTTGAAGTTGAGTAGTGTTAGTCCTTCGACTTTCTTCTTCTTCAATATTGTTTTGGATGTTTTGGGTCTTTTGCCTGTTCTAATAAAAAATTTAGAATCACCTTGCCAATATCCTTAAAATAACTTGCTGAAATTTTGATTGGGATTGTGTTATAATATTACCACAAACATAAAAATCTGTACATTTAACTTTTAGTATAAAGTTTTTATTAATGGTCATGAAACACTAATGATTTTATGAAAACAAAACTGTGACTCAGGTTACATAAGAAATGAAGAAGAAAAGTCTCCCCACCCCACACACGTACACACACACACAGATACAAACATCTGCACTTGCTAGTCTCACCTATGAATCATGAACTTTTAGATTAGCACAAAATCACACATCTTAGTAATCAAGAAGTTCTGTTGGGAGTGGGAAGAATAAAGTTATTTGTAAGTATATGGGTGTAGCCATAGAATTTAGAGAAATTCCTTTAAAACTGCAGTAAATAATTATGCAACAATGATTTTTATGCTTGTGGGTTTAATATCAGGTTCTGGAACTGTATGTGAATTCAGTTTAAGTGGGTAAAGAAGGTTATCTCTTCAAGATTCTTTTCTCTAGTTTACACCTTTTTTTTATATATCTTATTGATTTTATTGGCAACACTTAAAGAACAAGGTTAAATAATATTGGAGACAGTGAACTTTCATTTCTCATGCCTTTGAAACCACTGGACTCATTTTTGCCTGCGCCCATATCTCTAATGGTTCATGTCTTCATATTTACCTGCCTGTCTGGGCTCTGATTGGCCACATAAGATCTCACTTCATTAACACATGGCTACTAGCATTCTAGTGTGTTCATGCCACAGCAACTTTGCACTCTTTGTGTTGCTTTCACTACCAGAGTTTTCTGTTAGAAATTCATGAATGTTAAAATTTATACAGAAGTACAAATGTATAAACTTAATGTGGGGAATTATGGCCAGTAATTCCCCCTTCATCTCTTATTTTTTCTCACCCTTCTTACACATTTGCCCCTGGATTTGTGTCTTTAGTCTTAGAAAGTGATTTTACCTCCCATTCTAAGATTTATTTTTTTATGTGGAAACTGCATCATCTTCTCAGTATCTGAAATCTCACATTCTGAGATTAAAATCTTCATTATCTTTCTGTCCTGTGTTCCCGCTCCCTCCTATCTTCATAGTCTCCTTTTATTTTCTGAAAATAATCCCTGTTATATATTTGTTTTCTGTTCCATCTTTGCCTCTTTCTGTCTCTAAGATTTCTCTGTTATATTCATTTTTTCCCCAGAAAACTTCATTTGTTTCTCCCAGTAGGATTTTATGTCACTTTTAACTTATTGTCAGATGGTTTAGCAACAAATACATAGATGCAAAGCAAATGTGTCAGTATTTTAACAGTTAGTAAATATAGGTGAAGGGTATATTGTTGTTCATTGTAGTATTCTTTTGATACTTCTATTTGAAGAAATGTCTCAAGATAAAGAGGTTGGAAACTATTAATAATAATATGATAGTAAGTCATTTTTATTAATATTTACTATATATTATGTATTAGTCCAAGCACATATATTAACATATATTACCTCATTTAAGTCTTATACTAACCTAAGGAGACAAGTATTGTTATTATGCCCATTTTATAGTTTAGGAAATGAAGCATAGAGGGATTTGGTAACTTGCCCTGTGTGTTGTGTAGCTAGTAAGTAGCAGCTGAATTTGGACTCAAATGATCTATGCAGATAATATTAAAATGAATAAGATATGGCTCTGTTTTCAAAGGACTTACAATCCAATTGGAGTTGAAAAGTGTATAGGTTTCTTTAGTTGATGCTGTGAAACAAATTAAGGATCATAAAATGATAGTTTTATCTAGTTGGGGGATCAGGAAGGGCTTCTGAAGAAAGTAGCATTTCAGTACTAGGAAAAAATAACAGGATTAATTTTGAATCTTATGGTGGAGGTGTTTGAAATGGAACCTAAGGCATATAAACTTTGTTCAGTGAGCAGTAGAGAACATTGAGAGTTAAAGAAACTATGGCCCAAAGATAATAAATATTTTCAGTAGCTAATTACTGTCAGATATGATTTAAACTGAAATCTGAGGTGAGAGCTGGCTATTGTGGCTTTTCTAGATGTCAGTTCTTGGTGTCAGTGAACAAGACTACTTTACTCTTCCTTAAAACATTTTAAATTTTTTAATTCCATGCATTTGGATCACATTTATGTCAATGTATGTCCATATTCCATACCTGATTCTCATGGTGTAGCCTGCAGACCAGTCTCCTTCAGTATATTCCCTTTCTAATCTCTCTCTCTCACTTGGCAAAATAAGAAGTACCTTTTAATTTTATTATTAACTATTCAGATTATAATTCTAAAGCAGTGCTTTTGTCATGTGACAGCTACAGAATTTTAGAATCTTGGAGATATAAGCTTTAAAAAAAATTCTAGTGGTTAAAATACGTGGTTCTTACGCATTCAGTGCAAAAATACAAAAAAAAAAAAAAAACACTAAAAAACCAAAAACTCAGATGCAAAGGAAAAGAGTACACAGTTCATTCCATCATGGAGTTTATAATTTGGGCTGAATTGCAAACAAAGTATATTGTAATAAATACTATAATGGGACACAGTACAGGTCTCTATAAAACCACCTATGGAAGTACCAAGTCCTGCCTTAGGGGATTTAAGGAAATGTTCTCTGAAGTAGTGTCAGCTAATTTAAGATGAAGAGGAATTATCTAGATCAAGTGCGCACAGTGGAGGGCAGAATGGAGAGACTGGCAAAGACTGCTCAGAGGCTGTGGGTTTGGAGGTGAGATTGTAGCATGCTTTGGGAATCTCAGGTAATTAGGTAGGAATTAAGAAGGCACTCTGAGAGAGGCAGCTGTGGTGAGGGAAGAAGTTGAAGAATAAATAGGATCCAGGCTGTCTGTGGCATCATAAGATCAACAGTTTGAAAATTTCTAAAAATCTTTTTCTTGGATTAAAAGAAAGTCGGGCCTGAAGTACTTAATGAGAAGTAGTTTCAGAGAAAAATAATCTGGTAAAACTCTACCTCATACTGAATATTTGAGAATTCAGAGATTTGGGAATATTTGTTAAAAGCTAGAAAATTTGGTAGAAACCATATTTCTATGTTTCCAATATGGTTGAAATTTAATGCATTGGAATTTTTGCACATTTAATGCATTATGAATTTAACTTTAATCTTCATTTTAAAATAGCCATTATATTGGAGATAATATTTTTTCAGTGTCTTATATATTGAAATTTTGCTAGAAGTTCAAGACCAGCCTGAGCAACCCCTGTCTCTGTTTACTCTGTGTGTGTGTGTGTGTGTGTGTGTGTATTTGCGATACAGCAAGTGCGATTTCACATATATTAGAAGTTCTCGGCTGGGCATAGTGGCTCACACCTGTAATCCCAGCACTTTGGCAGGCCAAAGCAGGTGGATCACCTGAGATCAGGAGTTCAAGACCAGCCTGGTCAACATGGTGAAACCCCATCTCTACAAAAATACAAAAATTAGCCAGGCATGATGGCAGGTGCCTTTAATCCCAGCTACTTGGGAGGTTGAGGCAGGAGAATTGCTTGAACGCTGGAGACAGAGGTTACAATGAGCCAAGATCGTACCATTTCACTCCAGCCTGGGTGACTGAGCGAGACTCCATCTCAAAAAAAAAAAAAAGGTTCTTGTCACAATTTAAGAACCAACTGGAATTAAAGTAACCATTTTATATTGCTGTAACTATGACTTCTGGTTAAAATACTTTGGTTAAAATATTTTGCTTTTTACTCCCATGAAACACATTACTTTTTTTTTCCTTATTTGGCATGTATGTTATTGTATGAAACTGAAGGGAAATGTAAAAAATTTTAGAGTAGTTTTTTTTTTTTTTTTTTTTTGAGACAGAGTCTAGCTCTGTCGCCCAGGCTGGAGTGTAGTGGTGCAATCTCGGCTCACTGCAACCTGCACCTCCTGGGTTCAAGGCATTCTCCTGCATTAGCCTCCCAAGTAACTAGGATTACAGGCGCGTGCCACCACGCTTGGCTAATTTTTTGTATTTTTAGTAGGGACGAGGTTTTACCGAGAGTAGATTTTTTTAATGCACTGTAAGATTAGGAAATACGCTGTATATATAAAACTTCTACAAAAGCTTAAATAACCTTTATTGGAAAACATGCTTTATTAGTAATATAAAAACAAAAAATTCATCTTAACTACCTGTTGGGACTTTCAAGAAATGGGAGTCCAAGGATGTATACAAATTGAGAGTTAATGTTGGTAGCATTGTTATGGGGCTAAAAAAGGTGTGCAATTTAAGAGATTAAACAAAGTTAAAAACTGATGAACAACAGTCATTGCAGAAAAGGAAGAATAAGTTTAATTTTTTCAGATAAAGTCTTTCCAGAGGATTTTGTTTCTATCCCAGTTCCTAAAGAAGGTTTATTCGTCCAGTATGGTAAAATACACACAGGATGGGGGATACAGAAGATAATTGTTTTAATAAACTAGAGCTGATTGCACCTTTTGTGGAAACATATCAGTGACTGAAGTGAGTGCAAGTCAGAGGCTTGGTGATAATGATAAGTGATTTGTAATAATCACTGCAATAATTTCATTATCCTTATTTCTTTCTGAGATTGTATTGTGTATCTTTTCCCTCCACCTTCTTCCCTTCCAGAGGCTCTCCCTATAGAGAATCTCCTTTGGGTCATTTTGAAAGCTATGGAGGAATGCCCTTTTTCCAGGCTCAGAAGATGTTTGTTGATGTACCAGAAAATACAGTAATACTGGATGAGATGACCCTTCGGCACATGGTTCAGGATTGCACTGCTGTAAAAACTCAGTTACTCAAACTGAAACGTCTCCTGCATCAGGTGAGTACATAATGAACATTTCCAGCTCTGATATTTTGAATTGCAAAATGGATTGACTTTAGTTTTTTTTTAAAAAAATAGTTACTTGGGTTCCTAATGTTTTTTTAGGTTTCTGTAGAATAATGCTTGTAAATAGTATATAATAGAAAGTTTTGTGGAAAAAACCTGTGGGATATTGCATGAGGGTCTCATTACACAGTCCCTGGTATTCACGAGTTGTATGATATTTGGTAAGGCAATCTCTGCTTCTGTTTCTTTATTTTCATAATAACTACATTGTAAGATTGTTGAGAGAATTAGAAATAGTAGTTGTAAATTGGCTAATCCAATGCCTGAAACAGAGTAGTTATTCAGTATTCAGGAGCTGCTACTATGATTTGAACTAAGTGACAAATAAGAAACAACAATTTTTGCTTTACATAATGGTAGTCATATAATTCAGTTTTTGTTGGGATCTTCACGTTTAATCTTCTCTCTCTTTTTTTTTTTTTTTTTCCTGAGGAAATCTAGGCTCATAGCAGCGCTGTCACTTGGTCACTTGTCCAAAGTCACAGGATAACGATGTCGGATCCTGGCATCTGATTCAGTAGCATTTAGTTTGTTTGAGCATTTAGCACTTACAGACAAGGTCAGATGCAAAGCAGAAAATCAAGGAATAAAATACTAATTTTAAGTCATAGATACCTTTCATTTGGTTTTAAATCTGTATTAGTACTTTGTACAATAGCCAACTTTAGCTTAAAACTACAGTTAAGAAAGAACAGCCTGACTTCTCTCTGCTGCTCAGTTTGCTTTCTGTCTTAGAATTCCTGGTGGCCATCAAAACAAAACATGCGGTATGTGGACATGAAAGGCTAGTTGAAGTGAAATTTGGCTCCTGTGTTAGAAATGATGGTTAATGTAAATATTCTATTAAAGTCAGGTAAATTGTTTTCTGTTACTCAGGGATTTTCTGTACTACTCCTCTCCATTCTTGTGGATATTTGACTACTGTTTTGAAAAGAAACTTTTCTGTACTAAAGAACAAAAGAGTAGAGAATCCTTTTTGGATATGGGATTGTTCAACTTCTCTTGAGGCAGAAATAAATTATATGATTGAATTATCCAGACATTGAGCTCACAGCCTAGTTTAACTGTAACTAGAAAATAGACATTGGTATATAGTGTTTTTCTGCTGGCTGGTCGGGGGAGATGATTTTTTGGTTAGGAGTTTTGGTGTCTAAGGGGAGAGGTGGTAGGGAATGGTGGGAAATAGGTAAAATATGTCAAATATCCGCTGTGAGCCAGTCATTGTACTAGCTATACCACGTACCATCTTTTGTGTTTGGGTGTTTTGTCCTGAATCATGAAGCATGACTAAATATCAGCTAATAAGACCAGGCCACCTCTAATAATGAAAGAAGTAGCATAATTCAAGTAGTAGTAGGTGAATTGGTAACCAATGATTGGTACTATAAAAATAAAAAAGTGTTTTTTGAGGTTCTTTGTGTAAAGTTGTAAATGGTTCTTTTCTGTCATTATGGCCTCTGAAATCTTAGGTACTACACACGGATAAAATTGACCCTATTTTTTGTTATGTGATGACAACAAAATTATGAGAAGAAAATTGTAAAATCTTTTTAGGTCATCTTTAAAGTTTCCCAAATGCTAATAGAAGTTTAAAGATGACTGAGTTCAAAATTTCGTGTCTTTGCCTCTTTAAATTTGTTTCTAATGTGACTGAATTAAAAAAATCAATGTGATACGTATATATACTTTTCAAAAAAAAATTCATACACTATTCAAAGGCTTAATGAAAAAACAGTATGTCTGGCCCCCCCCTCCCCACCTCAGTCAACCTGTTCTCATCTGAACAGGTTACTGTCCAAAGCTTCTCTAGAGCTGTCATGCAGGGACTTACTTTTTCCATAATCTGGGACTGGATCCATTCTTTCTATAACCATGTCTTCTTTCTTCCTAGTTTATTCTCTCACTTTGCTGGAATATATCTTTAATTTACTTCCTAAGAGAGGATTAATGAATGGCATACTGTTTTGGTTACTTCATTACTGAAAATCTCTTTATTCTGGTCTCACATATGATTGATATTAATAAGTTTCATTGGTGTGAAATAGTTTTGTTGCAATAGAAGAGAGTTTTCCCTTAGAAATTTGAGGGGATTGCTTTTCTAGGATCTTATTTAGCCATTGAATGGTCTACTACATTCTGATCCATTGTACGTTGTGTTTTGCTTGTTTTTATCTCTGGGATACTTTTAATCTTTTATTTCTAGCATTCTGCAGTTTCACAGTGATGTCCTTAGATTTGAGTTTTGTTGTAGTTGGTTGGTTGTTTTCCACTTAATGTTTTGGCAGTTATTAGGCTCTTTGGAGATTAATGTAGTGTGAAATTTTCTTGTTATTTTTATGATTATTCTCTTTCCTTTATTTTCTCTGTTATCTTTCTGGAATCTTTAGTAATCAGAAACTAGAATTTCTGAATTGAATCTCCTCACCTTTTTATTTTTTCTTATACATTTTTCTTTTTCTTTGGGTTTGGTTATGTTTCCTGGTGTATTTTCTCGACTTGATATTCCAGCTCTCTATTTTATTTAACTGTTTATCTTGGCAATCATATTTTCAATTTCCAAGAACTTTCGTATATGCTGTTCCTTATTCATATCATTCAACTGTTTTTTCAGGAACTATGGTAAGTAGAGAGTTTCTGTTTGTTCTGTTTCATTTTGTTGAGAATTCTTTGATTCCCTGTATTCGTTCTCTTTTTAAATGGTCATTTTGTTCTTTATGCTTATTTTGATTTCTCTTTCTTTTGGAGTATTTCTTCAAATTTATAATGATTCTTTGTTGTTTATTCAGGACTTTGTACATGGGCCAGGCTTGTCAACTGGCTGGTTTTACCTTATGCATTCTATGGATATCAGCGGACCCTCAGCATCTACTGAGTGAAGGGTTTTTCCTTCTGAGGTGGTTGTAATTTATCCAAAGAAGAAACCTGATTTTATGTTGGGAATAAAGTAGAATACTGGGAAAATGTTCGTTTCTTACACAGACTTTAAATTCATTCCCACATTTTTAACCGTAAGGGGTCATAAATGTATGTTTTTCTCTATCTGGCAAAATGGGTGATAAAAGAATGAGAAGAAGATAAATTCAGAAGGTTGGACATTCAGTAGGAAAAGCAGTGAGATCTCTTTGGCTTCTCATTGTCCTAAAAAGATGGTGGGGGAGGGTGATGGTGCTACATTAAAAGAAATGTAAAGAACAAGTAGATACAGTGTGAAATTGTGAATTGTATATTGATTTGGACAGATCAGCTATAAAGGACTTTTTGGATTAGTTGGGAAAATTTGAATATGGTCTGTATATTAGATGAGATGGAAATTTACTAAAATGGAAAGGGGAGATTGTTGACTGAAAAAAGTAGGTTATAAGGCTATATATATGTTATGATCATTTATCTATCTATATTTACATCTGTATGTTTCTCCAGAGGGGTATTCTCTAAGGTGTTACTAGTGATGATTCCTGGATGGTGAGAATGTAATTTCTTTTTTGTGTGTTTTTAAAAAATCTGTGTTTTCTCATTTCTAATTCTCCACACATTATTGTTTCTGGGGGGAAAAAAAGGGTTTTTTAAAAGGTATGTGTCTTACCAGTGATCAGTTAATTAACTGAATATGTTAAAAATATAGGATGCTCACGCTACCTGACTCCAAACTATACTACAAGGCTACAGTAACCAAAACAGCGTGGTACTGGTACCAAAACAAATATATAAACAAATGGAACAGAACAGAAATAATGCCACACATTTACATTTACACATATTTACAACCATCTGACCTTTGACAAACCTAACAAAAACAAGAAATGAGGAAAGAATTCCCTATTTAATAAATGGAGTTGGGAAAACTGGCTAGCCATAGGCAGAAAACTGAAACGGGACCCCTTCCTTACACCTTACACAAAAATTAACTCAAGATGGATTAAAGACTTAATTATAAGACCTAAAACCATAAAACTCTAGAAGAAAACCTAGGAAATACCATTCAGGACATAGATGTGGGCAAAGACTTCATGACTCAAACACCAAAAGCGATGGCAGCAAAAGCCAAAATTGACAAATGGGATCCAATTAAAGAGCTTCTGCATAGCAAGAGAAACTACCATCAGAGTGAACAGGCAACCTACAGAAGGGGAGAAAATTTTTGCAATCTATCCATCTGACAAAGGTCTAATATCCAGAATCTACAAGGAATTTAAACAGATTTACAATAAAAAAAAATCAAAAAGTGTGCAAAGGATATGAACAGACACTTCTCAAAAGAAGACAATTATGCAGCCAAAAAACATTTGAAAAAAACTTCATCATCACTGGTCATTAGAGAAATGCAAATTAAAACCACAATGAGATACCATCTCATGGCAGTTAAAATGGCGATCATTAAAAAGTCAGGAAACAACAGACGCTGGAGAGGATGTGGAGAAATAGGAACACTTTTACACTGTTTGTGGGAGTGTAAATTAGTTCAACCATTGTGGAAGACAGTGTGACGATTCCTCAAGGATCTAGAACCAGAAATACCATTTGACTCAGCAATCCCATTACTGGTTATATACCCAAAGGATTATTAATCATTTTGCTATAGAGACACATGCACACATGTTTATTGCAGCACTGTTCACAATAGCAAAGACTTGGAACCAACCCAAATGCCCATCAGTGATAGACTGGATGAAGAAAATGTGGCATATATACACCATGGAATGCTATGCAGCCACAGAAAAGGATGAGTTCATGTCCTTTGCAGGGACATGGATGAAGCTGGAAACCATCATTCTTAGCAAGCTGATACAGGAACAGAAAACCAAACACTGCATGTTCTTACTCATAAGTGGGAGTTGAAAAATGAGAACACATGGACACAGGGAGGGGAACATCACACAGCAGGGCCTGTCAGTGGTGGGGTGGGTAGGGGAGGATAGCGTTAGGAGAAATACCTAACATAGATGACAGGTCGATAGGTGTAGCAAACCACTGTGGCACGTGTATACCAATGTAACAAACCTGCACGTTCTGCACATGTATCCCAGAAGTTAAAGTATAATAATAATAATAATAGTAATGTAGGATGCTAGAGAAGAGGCAGAAGAAATAGATTTAGAGCAGGTCGTCAAGGACCTTGTGTGCCATAAAGGTAGCTGGGGCATTGTTCTGTTGGTAGTAGTAAGCCAGACAAGTGACTTGGCCAAATTGTTATTTTTTAAAAAAATTACTGCAAGGGATTTGTAGAAAGTGAATAGCAGAGGGAGTGACTTAAGTCATAATATTTAGGAGGCTGTTGCACACAACCAGATTTTAGGCTAAAGTCATTAAATTTATTTGGACATTCTTCTAGGTTCTCCGATATACATTATCTCTAGTCTGAAAAGTAGGTGAGATTGGCTTCACCCTCATAATTGAAAGGGGTGAGGCTCAGAAAACTAATCAGTAATAAAACCAGGATTTTTTTTACCCTGATCTGTATGACTCCAAGGCCTGTTGCACATAGTCGTGTTCTAGAAGATACCTTGTGGGACAGCAGGGAGAAGAGAGTGTGAAGGTAACCTACAACACTAATTCTACCATCATTCTGTGTCGCCTTAGCCAAACCGAAGCAAAGGAACCTTTGTTTTATTAAATAGTACTGTTTAAGAGTTCACTTGAAAAAAGTTCTCACTGCACACAAAATTTTAAAAATTGTAAACCATTATATTTGGCCTTTGATCTACTTTTTATTTGTTACTTTTTTTTTACTTGTTACTCAAATTAAGATTACTTTATAGTTTAAACATCTCTTTTGTGTACCTCATACTACTCATCACAACATCATTATGGGATAAGAAGGACAATAGTAGTAATTCCATTTTAATGGTCAGAAAACTGAGACCGAAATTTGACTGTGTTTTGCAAGGTCACCCAGTTGCGTATTAATGTAGAATGCATTTTAAACTCAGGGCTTTTGAATTATTTTAGCTTAATACCTCTGTATAGTTTATTGCCTGATTTAGAAGTTTTGAATAAGAATTTTGATCCTGACATGAAGAATGTGGGGACATGATGAAAAGATAAATTTTTGTGATATCTTGTCTCTTTAAGTCTCTATACCCTGTTTCAAAAACTTCTTATCAAAGCATAATATACATACAGAAAAGGGTATAATTAATAAGTATTTATCTTAATAAATTTTCAGAAACTGAAAATACCTGTGTAGCCAGCATCTAGCAAGAAATGAAACATTACCAGAACAGAAGCCTCTGCCCATTCTCATGGTGGCCAATGGATTTCTGAAAATATAGATGAATTTGTCTGTATTTGAACTTTGAAATGAAATGAAATAATATAGGATATACTTGTTTTACATCTGGCTTCTTTCGCTTAAGATTATATTCATGAGTCATCCATTTTCTGCATCATTCTCATTGCTGTAGGGTATTCCATGGTGTTAATATAGCAGTTTATTTCATTTGTTTTATAATAGATATTTGGACAGGTTTCGTTTTTTGTTGTTTATTATGAACAGTGTTGGTGCTGTATTCTCGTATGTGTCTTTTGGTGAACATATGTATGCATTTTTATTGTATTTATAATTATATTATATACAATATTAAATACAATATAATGTATTTTATTGTATTTCTATTTTATTGTATTTATTGTATATATAAGTGGGATTGCTGGGTTAGTTATAAGTTAGGTAAATATTCAGCTTTAGTAGATACTACAAAGATTTTCTGAAGTAGTTATACCCACCCACTCTTTCCCCATCTCATTTCTTTTCATTATTTTTTGTTTGCTCTTATCACATTTCGTATCTGTTTTGACCTTGCAATAAGAAATGAAGAATTTAAGATGGAGTAATGGAAAGGCATGCTAATACTTCTTCCTAATATTTTATTTACGTTGCAAAATATTTGATTCCTATGATTTATGTTATGTCTGCTTCAGGATGCTTGTTTGGGGGATAAAAATAAAGGAGTATATAATAGTGTTTTATGAACTGTCACATGTGATATATAAATGTTTAGTTTCATTATTCCCTCCCCTCCAACGTTGAGAATAAAACCAATAATTTTTCCCTCACATAATTCTCTGGTTCACTGTGTGTGGGGGCAGTGCGGGTAGTGGCAGTGGTAGGTGATGGAATATTAGGAGTGGCATCATCCTAAGTGGGGTTTACCAAGAGCTAAGAGGCGACTGAATGATTGCCACGTGGTAACAAAGAACCAAAGAAGAGCCAGAGCATGCATGTTTCCCTATTCCCATATTTTTCTCATCACTCCAAGAAAAAAGGAGTTTATGAAATATTCATAATAAGAATATATGCAACATAAGGGTTCAGTTTAACTTAGAATATGAAGGAGCTAGTACTCTTGACCACCCAGATTAAGAAATAAGACATTAATAAGCTTCCTGTGTGCTCTTTCCTGATTGCAGTACCTTTCCTTTCCAGAACCTAGAGTTTTCCCTCTCATTTTTACCATCTGTGTTTGTATTTCCATGAATATAAGGTTTGCCTCTTTTTGAACTTTATATAAATGGAATTATAATTCCCCTAAGACTTCTTTCATTCAACATTTTTTGAAGGTTCATTCATGTTTGGCTCTACTTCATTAATTTTCATTTCTCTATTGGTGCTCCAATCTATGAACAAACCGTAATGTCTTTGTCTGTTTTACTCTTGATGTCCATTTTGTTTGTTTCCAGTTTTTTGTTTTTTGTTTTTTTTTTTGACTCTGACAAATAATATTCCTATGAACATTTTCCTGGTACAACCATGAGAAAGTTGCTCTGGAGTATCTAATCAGAATTGGAATTTCTGAGTCCTGAAGCATGGAAGTATTTTACCCTAGAAAATCCAAACTGTTTTCCAAAGTAGTTCAATCTTTTTTACTCCCCTCAAGTAGTAGATATTGTTTTTCTTTGTTTCACATGTATGCAGACTTGATATTATCCAACTTATGAATTTTTGTCATGTGGATAGAATATAGTGACATTTAATTGTGGTTTTAATTTGCATTTCCCTGACTAATAAAGTTGAACCTTTTTGTATGTTTATGGAATGTTTGTTGCCTGATCGTGTCTTTTGTGTGTATGAGAGAGAGAGATTTTTGTATATTCTAGATGCAAGTACTTTGTTGGTTGTATGTGTTGCAAATATTATCTTCCGTTGTGTAGACTGCTTTTTCACTCTGTGATATCCTTTGATGAAAAAAAGTTCTTAGTTTTTAATATAGTGAATTTATCAGACTTTTTCTTTGTGGTTTATACTCTTAGAAATCCTTGTTTGAAAATCCTTTCTTGCTCTGAAGTCATAAAAATATTCTATTCTTTTCTAAAAAATTAAGAATTTTGACCTTCACAATTAAATCTCAAATAACTTGGAATTGATTTTGGTGCATTTAAGGTATGAGATAGAGGTCCACTTTTATTTGTTTTTATCTGTGGATGATCAGTGGATTCAGGGCTTAAAGTATGAAGAGTTCATTCTTTTGTTTTGTTTTGTTTTTGTTTTGCTTTGTTTTGTTTCGTTTTGTTTTTTTGCGACTGAGTGTTGCTCTGTCACGCAGGCTGGGCAGTGGCGCAGTGTCGGCTTACTGCAGCCTCGACTTCCTGGGCTCAACCGATCCTCCCAAGTAGCTGGGACTATAGGTATGCACCACCACACCCGGCTATTTTTGTTATCCTGCTGAGATTCTGAATCCCCGTGCATGGCTGCTCCCACTCTTCCGTGTACCCTTTTCTCATACTACTCCAGTTCTGACTCCTTGTCAGCCCATTAGGCTCTGATATTCCACGCCAATCTCCATCTCCAGATGGACACCTTCTCACTCTGCTTGGCCTCTGACACTGCACGTCAGTTGAGTCTACACATGGATTCCCTCCTTACCCATTTTGGGTCTGAAACCTGGGATTGGGCCCTTTACTCTTTATCATGCCTGAGCTCTGGCAACCTTTGCCAGGCCATCCTGTGTGTGGATATCCACCTCACTCTGCTTTGACTTTGATAGCCCATGCCAGGCTGCTGATTATGCACATACACTCTATTCTTTCCACTTAAGTTTGACTCTAATATCAAGCTGTTTCCCCACCCCTCATGGATGCTGTTTTTACTCCTTTTGGGATATGACATATATTGGTAAGCTGCCTCCCTGTGGAGACATGCTCTTTCAACCTGCTTAGGCTCTGAAATTTCCTGCTGGGCTTTTGGGGTGGAAACCTATTTTGCCGTGTCTTACCTAATGGCTTGTTAAGAAAGGGATAGGAAGGTGAAGAGGATAATTTTTTTAAAAAGTATCAACTTTATTGAGACAGAATGTACATTCAAATAAACTGCACCCATTTTAAGTGTATAGTTTGTTTTGATGAAGATACGCAATTGTGTAATTACCACCACTTTCAAGATATAGACCATTTCTGTAGGTGATAAAGTTCCTTCATTTCCCTTTGCAGTCAGTTATTTCTCAAACCCGGCCCAGGCAACCACTATTTTGCTTTTGGTTCTAAAGTTTTATCTTTCTTAGAATTTCATCAAAATGGAACCATATGATGTGTACTCTTTTTGTTTCTGAATTTTTTACTCATCTTAATGGTTTTGATATTCATCTGTGGTTTGCTAGTGTCAGTAGTTCATTTCTATTTATTGCTGAACAGCACTCCATTCTACATATATGTACCACAATTTTACTTTTATCAATTTTTCTGTTGATAAGACATTCAAGTTGTTTTTAGTTGTGGGATAATTGGGATCATGTTGAATCTCTACATTTCAATGATGAAAGTTAATAGGAATAAGTGTAATTAAGAAAAATCAGGCCAGGCTCGGTGGCTCATGCCTGTAGTCCCAGCACTTTAGGAGGCAAAGACAGGTGGATCACCTGGGTTCAGGAGTTCAAGACCAGCCTGGCCAAAGTGGCGAAACCCCATCTCTACTAAAAATACAAAAGTTAGCCAGGCATGGTGGCATGTGCCTGTAGTCCCAGCTACTCAGGAGGCTGAGGCAGGAGGATCACTTGAACACGGGAGGCAGAGGTTGCAGTGAGCCAAGATCATACCACTGCACTCTAGCCTGGGCAACAGAGTAAGAGTCTGTCTCAAGAAAAAAATCAGAATAGACAATTCCAAGGTGGAGTTTGGGTTCAGGCAAATTTTCCTACTTGTACAATCTTGGAAAAGTTGTTTAAACTCTCTGTCCTGCAGTTTCCTAGAAGAGATAATAGAGATTGTAATAGCTCTTACTTCAGGAATTTTGTGAAGAATGCATGAGGTAATTCCCATAAAATGCTAACATAGGGCCGAGCGCAGTGGCTCATGCCTGTATAATCCCAGCACTTTGGGAGGCCGAGGTGGACAGATCACCTGTGGTTGGGAATTTGAGACCAGCTTGATCAACATGGAGAAACCCCGTCTCTACTAAAAATACAAAATTAGCCGAGCGTGGTGGTGCATGCCTGTAATGATCAGGAGGCTGAGACAGGAGAATTGCTTGAACCCAGGAAGCGGAGGTTGCGGTTAGCTGAAATCGCGCCATTGCACTCCAGCCTGGGCAACAAGAACAAAACTCCATCTCAAAAACAAAACAAACAAACAAACAAGCAAAAAACACATTAAAATGCTAACACAGTATCATGCATAGTATCTTAAAATGCTAAGCATATTATGCTGATAGTATTCTAAAATGCTAAGCATAGTATGCTGATGTATCAACATAACCTGATACATGTAATACAGTTAATGCACATTAGCAGTTAATAATAGCAGCTACTGTAACATAAAAGTCAAGGGTTTTTAATTGCTCACAATTTTATGTAGCTGCCCAGAAAGCTAATTTTATTTACTTCAATACCTGCATTTGTTTAGTTATTATTATTCTGTCAGTACCAAGGATCCAAGAGAAAAATAAAGAGGACACAGTTTTTAACCTGTACCCAGTACATTGTTCTGAAAACTATAGGTTAAAACTGGTTAGTGGGTCTTAAAGTGAATTTTCATCATGACTAGAATTTTTGGTAATGAAGTAAAACAGTATAAAACTATCAGAGGACATCATATGTAATAAGGACAAATACTTTTTCATGAAATTTGTTTTTAGTGAGAGAGATATATGTGTATCTCCCTATATTATACACATGGATATATGCATACACATGTAAATACATACCTATTCATGTATATATGAACTTGGTTGTGTTATAAAATGTATTTTTATTGTGGATCATGTCCCCACCCCACGCCCCAAAATATAAAACTCTATTCTAGTACAAAAACAATACTCCAAGGCCAATAAATCATAGAGCCGGGACTTCAGTAGTAAATAAGGCAGCTGTCACTGTATAAATAAAACATTAAATTAGCAGTAAATTTACTGAGAGACATTTACGGTGCTTTATAAACCTGAGAAACTTTGTGGAAACCATTTATGTTCTATGGGAAGACTAAATATTATAAATGCTACAGGTATTAAAGTAGTAATCAAGATAGCTAGCTTATAGTCTAGGGGAATATACATGTATTAAATTAAATAATTACAAGAATGATGTGTTGCAAAGGGTAACAAATTAGATGTTGTAAAAAGATTGTGTAAGATACAATCTGAGTGTGTAATAAATTGTGTGTTGTATAAAGATTGTATAAAACACAATTTGAGTGTATGGTGTGTATCTACAGTTATTCTCAGTACGATTTATAGATTTAATACAATTGCAGCCAAAATCACAACAGCTTTGTTTTTGGAATTCATCAAAATGACTCCAAAATTGGAAACACCAAAGGATAAGATTTGTGTACATTGAAAAGGAGAAAGGGGAGAAAACGCTTTTGAGGAGGATATAATACTGACACAAATAGACTCTTAGAGCAATGAAAGAGAATAGGAAACATAGAAATATGTGCTGAAGTATTTAGTAAAAAATAATTGGATATAGAAAGGTTTTTTTGTTTTTGTTTTTGTTTTTAAAGAACAGGGTCTTGCTATGTTGCCAATGTGGAGTGCAGTGACTATTCACAGGTGTGATCATGAAGTACTGCAACCTCAAACTTCTGGCTTCAAATGATTCTCCTGCTTTGGCCTCCCAAGTAGCTGGGACTACAGGCATGTGCCATTACGTCCACCTGCATATAGAACGATTTTTTGCAAAAGTTGCTGAGGAAAATTTATTAGTTTAGGAAAAATTAGTTTCTTATACTGTAGCAGAACACAGATGGCTTGAGGAGTTGGATATTTTTAAAAAATCAAAATGTAGAAAAATTAGTAGAAATTAGGAATATCTTTAAGTGCCAAAACAAACCTACAGGAAGGGATATCTGGGTTCAGATATGTACAGATGTAACAGATACGTAAATATGTAGGTTCAATAAAAAATGTAAACAAAAAAATTTGTAAATACTGTTTACTTAGAATATTATAAAGGTTCTATTTATGTATAACAACATTCCAGTTAACTTGGATGCCAGATAGATATGTTTTTTATTTCAAAGTGTCTTTGCCCTGACCATCTGTGAGGATCACTTCACCTCTAAAGCACTTATTAAAAAATGGTATTTTGTAAGTCTGTGTTTTTAAAATCCTCTCAAATGTAGCTTGAATTAGTAGATTTTAAATCCCACTGTTGAATTTTACATTATTACTCAAAAGTTATTTTTAGTGTACATTCTGGACTGTGTAATGTGATGTGATTGTTCATCCATATACCTTTGTATTTAAAAAAGAAAAACAAACTTTTGAAAAGAAAAGAAAGAAAACATCTTTCTCCTCTTCCTCTGCTCCCTTTCCTAGGATGCCTCTTGTGATTATGTTGTAGCATATCTGAAACACAAGGCAGCTTTGTTGACATCACTGATGATGCTTGTTAGTAGGGACTTGTCAGTGCTGCCAAACATTTTTGTTAGTCATTTCAAGTATCCATGTCCATTGCAGCTGCTCTGGAACTCATAGGAAGATCTCAGTTTTTGCAAACTCATGGAAGAATCACCTGGGTAAGAAGGAGTTTGTTACAGGGTTTTCAGCAAGTTAACATGTGGAAGAATTACAGTACTAGAACAAAAATTTACTGTTGTGATGTGTCAAAAAAGAAGAATGGAAGATGGTTTGCTGACAATAGTCCTCTAATGCTTTTACAATAGAGGAAGGTTTATCCGCCTTTAATAAAATGCTGATAATATATTAGCATCCTAATTGCATTTAGAGTTAAGAAATTCTAACTAGAACCTGTAGAAACTGCTAAAACATTTCACCTAGTAAAGCAGCCCAGAATTCCTAGACAGTCGGTTAACTATGAATTACTTATTTTTTGTTCAGTTGCTATGGATTTTTTGTACTATTTTTGCTTCTATGCATTTATTAAATATGTTTATGCAAAACACTTGGAACAGTACTCAGCACTAGTCAATAAATGTTAGCTCTTTAGTATGTATAATGTGAAACATGAAAATTGAATGCATGAAGTTATTTCTTCAGTGTTTTTTAGAAAGAGTATGTTTTCTATTTTATGATCCCCTCCGACACCGCCCCCACCAAATGTTTCCTAATTTTGGCCTGGGCACTTTCATTGTAGTCATGGATTAATAGAGAGTAGTAACCATTGGTTAGTGTCAGAGTTATTAGGGGTGTAACTAATTTGATTCAGTTATTGTTATATTCCTAATCTTTAAGGCTCTTGTGCTTTAATGGAAATAATAGCTTTTTCTCTTTTTGATCTCCTAAATTCTGGACTGCTAGAGTGTTTAATAAAAAGGAGCAGAATTTTTTGAAGCATATTAATACCTTAAACACTAGTAACTCTTAGTTGTCTTGGGCTATCCTATGCATTTATTTTATTTCCTTTTTTTTTCAGTTTTCAAAAATAATAACTTGGTATGTGGGGCTTTCACTTAATTTATGTCTAATTTCTAATTTTTTAATTGATCAGAACAGTATATTTCTATGATATAAATTCTTTGGAAGGTGTTAATATTTTCTTTGTGGGCTAGAACAGGGTTTGGAAAACTTTTCTTTAGAAGATCACATAGTAAATATTTTAGCCATTTTGGGCAAGACACAAAATTGAGGCTATTATGTAGATAAAACATCTCAAATGCAACCATTTAGAAATGTGAAAGCATTCTTAACTGTAGTAAAAAGAGGCAACTGGCCAGATTTGTCGTGTGAGCCATAGTTTGTTAATCTCTAGCCAACAGTGTGGTCAGTTTTTATGATGGCTCTGTTTGTTTGAATAGAATATATGCTTTCTGTATCTTAGGCAGCAGTATGTCTATTATATCAGGCTTGTTAATTGTACTATATATATCTTGTTTATCCTTACTAAATTTTTGCCTTTGATGTGTGAATTTCTCAGAGTAGTGTTAATCTCCTGCTATAATTACACATGTCTCAATTTCTCCTTTTAATGTCCGTTTTTGTTACATTTTCAGGCTATTGTATCAGATATATATACATGTTTATGACTGGTACATCTTCTTGGCAGATTGGTCCTCTGATTACTAATTAGAATTCTTTGTTTATCTTTTTAAATACTTTCCTTCGGTAATGCTACCCTGCTTCTCGTGTTATAATAATATTGCTATTTCAGCTTTTTGTGGGTGCGATTGTTGAGATTTATCTGGTGTTTTTCTCTCCTTTTTGTTTGCTTTTAGCTGTTTTTGATCAAATCTTATCTTAGGTTTTTAGAGCTGCCAAAGCAAATTACCACACCTTGGAGGCTTATATCAATAGAAGTTTATTCCGTCATAGTTCTGGAGGCTAGAAATCCAAAATCAAGGCGTTGTCATCAGGGATTTGCTCTGTCTGAAGGCTCTGTAAGAGAAACTTGAGTTTCTTCTACGTTCTAGTGGTTATCAGCAATCCTTGGCATTCCTTGGTTTGTAAATGCATCTCTCCAGTCTCTACTTCCATCTTCACATGACCTTCTCTGATTACATTGTAAAGGCCTATTTTCAAGTAAGGTCATATTCACAGGTTATGGATGGGCATGAATTTCTAGGGGGGACATCATTCAAGCTAATGCATTTCTATTGAGATGTAATATATACAGTAAAATTCATCCTTTTGGTGTACAGATTTTTTTGACAGTTTAATACACATATTTTATTTAAATAAATCCTCTCATAGGAAATGAAGAATTCATTGCCTTTACTTAGAAGAAGGCTGTGTAAATAGCTATCAAATTTATATATGCAGCTCACCAATATTTCCTTTTTGGCAACATCTGTATTTCCACAATACAGTTCCCAGAAGGACTTCTAAGTCTCAAAATTCTGTCTCCTTTGATGTGCTTCTCTCTTGGTTACACCCAGACTTTATTAATGATTTGCTTCATATCATTATCTCCTTCTCCATATATTTTCTTTAGAATATTCATCAATCCCTCACTAGCATCTGTTTCAGTGTCATAGGAGGGTTTCTCCTTGTAATTGATTTTTTTTTTTTTTTTTTTCACGTAATCCCCACGTGTTGTGGGATGGACCTGGTGAGAGGTAATTGAATCACGGGGGAAAGGGTTTTTCCCATGCTGTTCTCATGATAGTGAATAAGTCTCATGAGATCTGATGATTTTATGAAGGGCATTTCCCCCGCACATGCTGTCTTGCCTGCCACCATGTAAGACATGCCTGTGCTTCTCCTTCCGCCGTGATTATGAGGCTTCCCAGCCACGTGCAACTGTGAGTCCATTAAACCTCTTTTTCTTTATAAATTACCCAGTCTCAGGTGTCTTTATTAGCAGTGTAAGAACAGCACTCTTTTTCAACCTGAGCCAGGTTATCCCTCCCACATTGTGTTTTCCACTTTCTTTCTCTTCTTTTTTTATTTTTATTTTTATTTTTTGAGAGTCTTACTCTGTCACCTAGGTTGGGGCGCAGTGGCGCAATCTTGGCTCACTGCAACCTCCACCTCCAGGGTTCAAGTGATTCTCCTGCCTCAGCCTCCCAAGTAGCTGGGATTATAGGTGCCTGCCATCACATACAGCTAATTTTTGTACTTTTAGTAGAGACGAGATTTTGCCATGTTGGCCTGGCTGGTCTCAAACTCCTGACCTCAGGTGATCCGCCTGCCTCAGCCTCCCAAAGTGCTGGGATTACAGGCGTGAGCCACCACACCCAGCCTTTTCCACTTTCTTTCTGCATAAAATGAGAACTGTATCAGTCTTGACTTTTTTTGAACTACCTTCCACAGAAATGGGTTTCAGGAGATTGTTCATAATCATAGAGTAACTCTTCCCACTTAGATTCTTTACCAAAAGATCAAATGACCTCGCTGTGAAATGCACCTGCACATTCTCAGTGGGAACTTGATGAACTCCAGTTAAGGTAATGTGGATTTTCACAGACTTATCTGACTGATCCCATCCATAATTACTGGTTTTCACTGTATGTCCCGTTGTAACAGGATCAACTACAGCAGCTGGCTTTTCATTATCAAGAAGTTCTGCTTTCTTCTATGATTTCTGTTGCATCTTGTTCTGGATTTCTGTCTCAATTTTGGATTTTTCACCTGTAAGGGCATCGTGTACTCTTTTCCTGGTATCCTTCTCCAGCAACACCTTTGCTTCTTCTAGAGATTTTCTGTAGCTCTTCCAAAGCCTAAGTCGGGCTGGGTCAAACCAAAGGCCCGAGCTGCAGCCACACGGGGAGAGAACAGGAAATGCCATGCTGAGCCCTCAAACCAAGCACAGACCGCTACCTGCATGAATTCAGTGTACAGTTTTATGAGCTTTAACAGGCAGTTGTGCAGCTATTACAGTCACCTCCCAGAATTCCTTATTTTCTTTTAAAGTCAATTTCTACACCCACTGCTAGCTCCTGGCAACCACTGATATGAAAAGGTTGTCGTATAAATGGATATGATATAGCCTTTTGAGTATAATATATAGCCTTTGAGTCTGGCTTTTTTTACTTAACATAATGCAACTTGAAAAATTCATTTATGCTGTACCATGTATTAGTAATTTGTTTCTGTATATTGCAGTTAGTGTTCTATTTTAATGCTACCAGTTTGCTTATTCATTTGCCAGCTGAAGGGTATTTATGTTGCTTTCTAATTTTTTTGCAGTTACCAATAAAGCTGCTGTAAACATTTGCTTACAGATTTTCATGTGAGCATGTGTTTTCATTTCTCTATGTTGTGTCTGTTATTTTCCTTCAATTCACAATATTTTCTTGTTTTTCTTGAGACTTCTTTGACCCAAGGATGATTTAGAAGGTTGTCTACTTTTCAAGTGTATGGAGATTATCTTTCTGTTATTAGTTTCTACTTAAATTCTCTTATATTCAGAGAGCATGTGTTTGGTGTATTTTTTGTTCTTTTAAATTTGGCTTCTCAAATCTGTAGGTTTGTGTCTTTCACCAAATTTGAGGTGTGCTTATCCATTATTTCTTGAAATATTTTTTTCTGCCCACCCCTATGCTTCCGTGACTTCAGTGACAGAAACGTTACCTCTTTTGTTATTGTTCCCATATGTTCCTTAGCAGGCTCTGTGAATTTTTTTTGACCAATCTTGTTTCTCTTCATCATTCAGATTGGATAATTTTTGTTGATCACTCTTTAAGTTTATTGTGTAATTTGAAATGGTAGTATTTAGCCCATCAATAGCGCATTTTAAAATTTTGGTTTTTGACTCTTTTCAGGTCTAAAATTTCCGTTTGTTTCTACTTTTTATATTCTGTTGTTTTTTTGTTTTTTTTCCTGAGATTTCCTCTTTGTAGTCCCTTCAAGAGTTCGCTCTTTTGGAGAATTTTAGTAACAGCTCTATTAAAATATCTTCCAATTCTAACTTCTGTGTCTTTTGGTGTTGGCGTTTTTTGATTGTCTTTTCCTTTGTGAGTTGACATTTTCTCCTTTGTTTAGATGTTGAGTCATTTTGGGTTATATATTAGATATTTGAACATTGTATAATGAGATTCCTGATCTTCTTTAAATCTTTATTTTGTTTTTAAACAGGCAAACAATGTGGTTGAGTTTAGGCTACAAGGTACAGCTAGCTGTCTTGATTGTGGTTTTAATGCCAGCTCTGTTTTCAAAGCTTTTGCCATGCTTTCCAGATCTGTTCTGAGTTTAAATCTACCAGAGGCTAGTCTGGGATCTGGGAAGTGATCTTAGGTTGTTTTTCAAAGTCTTTGCTGTGTACTGTTTAGGATCAGATCCAAGCAAGTGCTGCTCAGTGATGAACTGATTAATTTACAAACAGCTTTATGGAGTTACTTTACTCAGTTCCTGGTATTTTGTGACCTCCCTGGTATTTTCTGTTTTGTATGACTTCTCTTTTTTCCTCTATCCTAAATGCTGTTGTTATATTTTTTTCTATTCTGCTGTACACTTCCCACAAGTGCACCTGCATCTAATGCAAAGCAATATGTGCTTATGTTGTCTCACATTCCTTGGGGTTCCTGCATTGCAGTTGGGAAGAAGACATTTAGATATTTGGAAATAATTCAAATTTTATAGTTTCTCTGTCTTCTCAAATATACTTGTAGGTAGGACTGGCCATGCTTTTATATGTCTAGGCAGTAATAACAAAGATGAACTTTTTACTGAGATGAGTCCTGTAAAACTAACTTTACTTTCTTTATTTCTTAATTTTAAAAAACGTGTTCTGAGAATATTGCTATTCATTAGAATGTTGCCTATGTTCTTAGATCAAAGTCTTAATGTCCATTTGACACCACCATAGAAAAGTAATTTATCTGTCCTGGAAATTTGACAAACACTTACTCTTGACTGTCAATCAGCATTACCTTTTGAACTTCCCTAAATACACATTTAGAAATTCTGGGCCCCTCCCTAGAGATTCTGTGTCAGTGCGTATACAGTACAATAAGTTAAGAAGAAAATAACCTACATGCTCACCTCCCCTGTTGTAGACATTATTCATGGCATGGAAGAACCAGAAAAGATATATCTGAGGAAGATTGCGATGTTATGTTCCTTGAAGGTTACTATTCAGTCACTGGGTTTACTGAGACAGCCAGGAGTCATATGAACAAATAAGGTGTTGAACCTCAGTTGTACTGCCTTGGTCAGGGGCTCAGCCCTGATCAAGGTAGCACATCATCCAGTTGTATTCTTCACTGGTTCATTTTTCTTGAGGCTGTCTTTCTGAACCATTGAGCATGTGGTTTCTTATTACTAAACCACTTCAGCAAACGGTGGAACTTAATATTGTCATCTTATTTTCTTTATAATGTTTTAGAACAAAAATCTTTATTTCAAACTTTTTTTGAGGCATGATATACATCCAGTAAAGTGGTTAAGGTGTACCAATCTTAAGTGTACAGCACAAGCTTTTCATATGTATGTTTAACTACCATACACTCAGGACATAGAACATTTCCAGCTTCCTACTAGGTTCCCTAATATTCCTTCTTAGTCAGTAACCCCCTTCCCTTTAGTCTACCATCATTCTTGTGATTTCTAACACCATAGTTTTGCCTTTTCTCAGACTTCATATAAATGGAGTTATGAGATATATATCCTCATGTAGCTAGTATTTTTAATTCAGTTATTTTTGCTGCTAAGCCTTATTGAGTTATTTAATATTATTGTTTATTGAGTTATTTAATATTATTGTTTATGGTTTAGACAAAACATGTCTAAACCAAAACAGATTCAGTTGACTTTTGTTTTACATTTTTCTTAGGTGAAACAGTCTTAAAATTCTTTAGGAAATTTCTCATGTGTTTAATGGTTCTCTATTTCAACTGCTTATATAGTATCCGTTATTTACTTCCACAGATTATTCTTGCCGTAGCTCCCTTTTTTCTTCTTCCACATTTCCTTCTACCAGTATATATAGGGGAAAAGAAGATTTCTAAAATTTTATCTCCCATTTGTTCTTCACCATGCTAGCATTTGGTCTGGGCAAATTCAGGTTGAACTGAATGTCCACAATTACTGTATTAATCGAGTGTTTTTCTTCCCTTCTTTCTGACAGCATGATGGAAGTGGTTCATTGCATGATATTCAACTATCATTGCCGTCCAGTCCGGAACCAGAAGATGGTGATAAAGTATATAAGGTATGACTATGTAGTCATGCTGGATTTTTCAAAATTCTTTTTTAATACTAAAATAATGATACCGTGACAATTAAAACAATAATAAATGTATTAATACCTACAGCATCAGGTTTGTTCTTAACTTTTGCTGCATTGTTTAGTTGAAATGATATCTCTGTGGTGCTTTAATTTGAATTTATCAGTCGGATAATGATTTGTCCCTTTATTACTACTGTTGCAGGATTTTAAAAGAAAATATATTGCTCATAATGATAAATAATTGAGTTTTTAAAATATGAGTATGAATAAAAGTTAAAATGGTTATAGGTACTTCTCATATATAAATCCTAAAATTGAAGAAATATACCAAAAATGAGATTAATTTATCTTTTTTCATGTTTAAAAATACAGAATACAGATGTATTTTTGTGAAAGTGTTTTTTTATAAGTCTTACTATCTTTATGTCTATGTTTAGTTGAAGAAAGCTCTTTTATTTTGCAACTATTTGCAACTATTTAAGTACATATTTATTTCTTAAGCACACACAGAGATTCTTGGTTAACTTAATGTTTTCAAGTCAAGTTATAGTTCGCTTTTACATCCCATTTTCAGAGTACACTTATTAGTGTTTGCTAGTCATCTGCAGTAACAACCTGAAAGTAATGGTGGCTTATAATAATGAAATTTACATTTCACTTACATATTGGCTGTAGATCAGCTGGGACTCTGCTTCATGTGTCTTCTTCATTCTGGGATCCATACTGAAGGATCAGTCCCTATTGTGGGAGATGTTATTATGCTCATGAGAAGAGAACTTTGATAGGATCACATGTGAATTCTGCTTGGATGTGGCACATATCACTTTCAAAACAATTCAAGGGGCCAGGCCTGGAATTAGTGGGACAGAAAAGCATTATTTTCTCATAGGTTGCAGAGTGATTTATTGGGAAAAAGATTATATGTAAAGCAATCAAAATCATAAGAGTATAGTACAGTAGTCAATCTTGTTCTCTCATCTTGGCTTTTCAACTTGTTGACTACCTGTCCTTGCCCAAATTACTTCCCAACCCCGAGCTTTCATCCTGCTCTCAGTATAATACATTAAGTCCGCAGGTTCCAGCAGGCCATCTCTTTCTCAACACTCAGTTGAGAACCATTGACTTAGGTAACCTCCGATGACCTCCCAGTTTAGAAAAAAAAAATTGTGAATTTGTCACTGACATTTTAAAAGCAAAGTTGACCTCTTTCCTGAATTTTGTGTGTATGTGTGAAAAGGTTTTTTACATGTAAAGATTTTATTTTTTATTTTATTATTATTTTTTTAGATGAAGTCTTGCTCTGCCACCCAGGCTGGAATGCAGTGACGTGATCTTTTTTTTTTTTTTT
>NW_012098932.1:391744-418598 GCF_000951045.1 Mandrillus leucophaeus | reverse complement strand
CAAACTCCTGACCTCAGGTAATCCACCCACCTCGGCCTCCCAAAGTGTTGGGATTACAGGCATGAGCCACCACACCCAAACAAGAAATTGTGTTTTAAAGAAAAAAATTTAATTCCAACATTTTTACACAATTGGTATCTTTACTTTTTTTCAGTGTTCCTGTCTAGTTCATCTAAATATTTAATGTTATATGATAGACATTTTGTTACACAGTATTTATTTCTTGTCCCTGCTCCATTTCCTTCCAGGCAGATTATTCCTAGTCTTTCTTGTTTAAGCTGAGATGCAACAGGTCATACTGTCTCTTTTCTTCAGTATTCTGGTCTCTTTTGCATTCTTATCAGCAAATCCCCAACTATGTCACCTTTCATCCAAAATGATTTAGCAGTGCAGTTTCAAATGACACAAATACTGCATCTTGTGCCATTAAAATTTTTGGATCTAAAGTCTCCATTGGACTTACCATGCCTCTAATCTGTCCTTTTATATATCTCAGGACAGATCCCTCTCCCATTCCCTTAATGAGCTCCTTCAAATAGCCCTATGAAGCTCCATGCTCAGCTGTCTCAACCTCTGCAGGTAGCCTTATGTTTGTTCATCCAGTAAATATCTTATGCTCCCTGCCTGCTTGCCTTTCTTTTTTTTTTTTTTTGAGATGGAGTCTCGCTCTGTCGCCCAGGCTGGAGTGCAGCGGCGTGATCTGGGTTCACTGCAAGCTCCACCTCCTGGGTTCATGCCATTCTCCTGCCTAAGCCTCCTGAGTGGCTGTGACTACAGGTGCACGCTGCCATGCTTGGCTAATTTTTTTTTTTTTTTTTTTGTATTTTTAGTAGAGACAGGGTTTCACCGTGTTAGTCAGGATGGTCTCAATCTCCTGACCTGGTGATCTGCCTGCCTTGGCCTCCAAAGTGCTGGGATTACAGGTGTGAGCCACTGTGCCCGGCCTCCATCTTGCCTTCTAACTTACCTATATTTGTCTCATTCTTACTCCTTTGTTCCAGTTACAGGATAAAAATGCCCACTGTGCTATGTAATATCAGCTCTTCTTCTGTGTTCTTAACTCTTGTCTTCCGCTGCTGCTTAATGACCTAACTGCATCTCTTCCTCCTCTCTCATCTGTCTTGAGCGTGATTCCTTTACTTTCTTGTCATTATTCATTTGTAAATGTGTATATTTCACTTAATTTCAGTAAATCAAATACATTTTTCCTTGACTCCCTTTAAACTCCTTTCCAGTTAGTGTGAAAACTTGAAACAATGAAAATATCTACCATTTCAATGCTGTAGACGTTTGACATGACCTTTGTTTTAAAAACTTTCTCCTTTGGCTTTTGTGTCACTTCTCTCTGGAATCCCTCATACCTTTCAACATTTTTTCCTGTAGTTTTCTCCTCTTCTTTAAATGTTAAATTTATATCTTTAGTCCAGTCCTCTTTGAACTTCTTACTCTCATAATTTCAAATATGACACATATGGATAACATGTAAAACGCCTCTCTTTCATGCTTGGTAATCCAGTTGCCCACTGGACACACTTCTATTGTGTGTCCCACCCATAAGTACCTCTAACACAGTCTCTCTCTCTCTCTCTCTCTCACCCCCCCCCCATATATGTGTGTGTGTGTATTTGTATGTGAGATGTCTTAAACATTTTATTTATTTAATGAAAAAATTGATGACTGTTGAGCTCAGAAGCCAGTATCCCAACATACAGTGCTTTGACGTACTGAACTGAAGAAACCTCAAGATCTCTTCTGACTCCGCCATGCCCCCACCTCCCTCCTACCCCCCACCCACCCATCTAACAATATATTTAAAGCTCACACATATTCCTCTTTGGACATACTTGTTGTTCTTCCGTATTCGCCATTTCTTTTGTTGGCACAGCTATTCACCGTGTCACTCAAGCTAGAAATACAGTGTCACCCTTGAATGCTCCTCTGTTCTTTTCTCACATGCAGTGAATTGCCAAAATCTCAAAATTTTGATTTCTTCTCTCCTTTTTCATCTGTATGATCACTCTGTTGGGTCAGGCTTCTACTCTTATTTGGATTATTATAATATTTTCATAAGTGCCTAGCTCAGTTTTGTTGCTGTTGTTAAAATTTGTCCTCTAAACACCTGTCAAAGCCATCTCAAATGCAAATCTGTCACTACCTAGCTAAGGCCATGCGTGATAGTCATGGCTGTCTGTGATCTGGCCCTTGCCTAGTTTACTAGCCAGTTGCTCCTCACCATTCATCAGAGCCTAAGTGCAACAGCGACACTGCTTATGATTCTCCATATGTGCTATGCTTGCCCTCACCTTTGTATTATTGTGTGACACTTAGAATCCTTTAACTAAAATTTCAAGCCTACCACACTCCTCTGTCTTCTGAATCTTGTGCTTATCCTTTGGAACTCCACTGTAGTCCCTCATTCCTAATGTGTGATGTCACTTCTTTGCCTATCTTTATGTATAAAATCAGTGTTCCCAATGCAAAGAGATGATCAATGTTTGAGATGGTGGAAATGCTAATTGGCCCGATCTAATCACTATACATTATATGTATCAAAACATTACTTTGTAAACCATGAATATGTACAATTAAAAATAAAATTAAAACAACGAAATGGTTTTGGTGGGGAAAAAAAATCCTTAGAGCAGTGCCTGCCATATAGCAAGTGCTATATACATGCTGGCTATTAATGTTCTTAGCACATTGTTTGTTGGTTTCATTTTTGGGTCCATTTCTTGTGTAACACTGTCAGAACCTACTGGTGACTGCATGAATGATGGCTGTATAGTGTTCCATCAAGTTGCTACATTTTATTCCAGTTATCCTCCTATAGGACAATTGTAAACTTGTTAACTTTCAGATAACACCTTGTTACAGGTTTTCTCTTACTTAGGATCAATTCTTTCACATGGATTCCTAGGAATGGGATAACTGAATCAGAGTGCAGGTATTTTGATGGCTCTTAAAAATACAGCTTTGTCCAAAAAGGTTAACTGCTGTGTCTAATGATGTGCCATTTTTTCTGCAGTCTGGTTAATTACATTGGGTATTTCACCACTAACTTAATATTTATAAAACAATACTTTATTCAACAAGTTAAATACAACATTTTACCATTTACATGTGTATTTGTGAGAACCGGCTATGTGTCTGTTGAGACCTAAAAATGATCTTAAATGTTTGGACAGGCTCTTAATATACTTGAGATATAAATCCTCTGTCATATTTGCGTGGATTTTTCAATAGCTTTTAACTAATGTTAATTGTTAAGATGCTTTAAAATGTTATATAATTAAATATAAATAATTTCTTTTGAATAGCTGTATTTGCTACATAACTTGGAAATGTGTCCTTCTAAATGTATTCTTAGAAATGTGTCTTTCATGATCTGCAATACATCTTTTTTATCTTTATGAATTTTTATAATTCCTAAACTTAAAATTCAAGTGAAGATTATTTTTTGTATGTAATAAAGTCTTTTTCAATTATAGTATACATAATAGCATTTAAAAAATCTTCCACATTGTTTGGGATGCTTATGTGATATGATCAAACCTTTGTAAAATGTCTATTTCTGATCTCTTTGTTAAAGAGAATATATGTTTTTGTTCCCGATGTATCTAAAGGGGATGACATTCTTTGCTTGTTGTAACACAGTCTAATTATTTGCTTACTTGTTTTTCTCTCTGGAAAGATATTATTCACATCTATATTTGAATTTCCTTGCTTATTTACTTTCTCTTTTGGATAACTGACTAATGATACACAAACAACATGGACTAACTATAGAGTAATGATTAACACTTTGGAAATGTAACTGAATTCCTGCTTAACTTGACAGTAGGTTTCCATTTAATAGTATTAGGCATTTCTTATAGATCCAATTGACAAGGTGTTCTCTCTTTGATTCAGGAGGTACTCCTCAAAAAGTAGCTCATGGACAAAGAATCTTCCTTGTTATCCTTCAGGCACATTTATCTTTTTTGCTGATTTCTAAACCAGCCATGAAATGCCTCTGTGCCTTTAATTATTCTGTTGCCTTTGCTTCTCATGCCCTTTGTTTTCTTTCACAGGCTAGTTTTATGTATCTCTTGAAGTCTAGCTAAAGTTGCTTTTTTGTATGCGATTTTTTTTTTTTTAACTCTGTGACCTATGTCCCAGTTTTCTTATATGTAAAAAAGGGATTACAGCACCTACCTCAGGAGTGTGGGTAGAATCAAATGCTTAAATACCTGAAAGTGCTTAGTTTTTAACATCTAATAAGTGCTCAATAAATGCTAACTGTTGCTGCTACTGTTGCTCATTGTCAACATGTCAGACTTCATTATTGGATGAAATCTTGTGTTTTTTTTAAAAAGAGGATTTCCCCCTTAAATGACCAGATGGTTCATTCATTACTGTGTCTTCATCATTGATTTCATGCTTCTCATTATGGTATTTTAAATACCTCATCTAAAAATGTTTTAATATTTCAGACTGAAGATTTATTAAATGAAATAAAACAACTTAAAGAGGAAATAAAGAAAAAAGATGAAAAGATCCAACTATTAGAACTTCAGCTTGTAAGTATTGTAGTGTAATGTGTAGAGACTTTTCAAACTGGGTGAAATGTGTTTTTCATAAAACTCTGAGCCAGAATTAGAGTTTAGCTTTATTTTTGGCTCTCAAAGTTGCACTTTTATATTATTTTTAGATTATATTCACTGTAATTAATGTGTGTGTTTTAACTTTTAATCTAAATATTAAGTATTTGGTTTGGAAAATTCTTCATTGATTCAGTGACCTCAGTTTTGGGTATTTAAAATTCACCAATTTGCATTCATTTTGTTGATAGAAGGGTAAATAGCTTTTCTTCAGATATATTTAAAGAAACAAGTACTAGTGAGTTGAGAACAGGATATTTTCTCTCTCTGTGAGGAGAATTAGCCTGGGTCTTCAGATTTAGGTAGCTGCATAACTGTCAGATTGAAGAGTATTCCAAGAAAATGTTTATTTCCTATGGATGATGTTGAATGATCCATCAGAGTCATGTTTGAATCTTTATAATCTAATAATTGTGCAATTTCAAATATTAGTCTCATTTGAAAACAATATGGTGTGTTGAATTTAATTATTATTTAGTTTGTATATAAAAGACCATAATAAGAAGAAAATAATGGCCTAAAAATCACAGCAGTCAAAAGGAAATCTTTGTTGTGAGTCAAGAGCACATTTTGGTCTAACAAAGTAATTTGGTGAAATATTAATCTCACTGAAAATATAAAGGATATACTGAGCTCTGAACCACTGGGGTCAGCTCACAGAGATCTATTTCATGAATAAATAGAGCAGACAAATCAAATATTATGATTAAAGAAAGAAAATTTATGAATCTGAATAAAAAATAGCATAATATTGCAAATTGAGGTCCTGTCACATATAAAATTAAACAGGCAAATAATAAGGCCTAGTGTTTGTGTTCAAAGCCAAAGACAAGAACCCAGTCAACTTTCAGGGAGAAGAAAAAAGACAACAAAGGAAATTATGTAAGCTTCGATTTTTGCAAAAATATATTACAGAGCACAGGATATTGTGTCTTGTACAATTCAGAGAAGAGGTTATGAACCTCTTATTTTATATCCAAGCAAGTTTTTATTTATATGCAAAGGTAAATTCTGACCTTTAATGTCTTGACAGATATGCTACCCAGTTAATGCATTTCAGATATTTGAGGGGTACATTGAAAAAGAACTCAAGAATAAGGAGATAAAGATTAAAATGAATGAGCAGTGAAATGGAAACTAAGTGGTATAAACTTTTGAGCCACTAGTTGGAGAAAACTTACTGCCCATTTTACCTAGTGTAAATTACATATCATTCTAATGTTGGGATTTCTTTGCATTTACAAATCCTTAATTTTTCTGAAATTAAAAATTATTTTTAATTTTAAATTTTTAAGTTGCTATTAATTTTGGAAAATATTCAGATTAAATAAGTTTGAGGAAGAAGGTAAAGAATATGCTGAAGGAAGTTAGAAGTACTGAATTTTTTATCTTCTACAAATGAATATTCTACATTCTTAATTTTTAAAAATATACTTAGATAAATTATAATAATGTTTATGACATGCTTTAAAGTAACTATTAGTAAGTTGGAGTAAAGTATCTTGCAAAAGTTAAAATTAAAAAAAAAGACAAAGTAGAAAAATAAGGAAAACTTAAAAACAGCACAAAACTAAA
Organism: Mandrillus leucophaeus; assembly: GCF_000951045.1. Lineage (NCBI taxonomy): Eukaryota > Metazoa > Chordata > Mammalia > Primates > Cercopithecidae > Mandrillus > Mandrillus leucophaeus. Next base: position 412,383 of record NW_012098932.1, on the reverse strand, counting down.
GTAAAAGAAATTAGACCAAATATAACAAATATAATAGTAATTGCAAATAGTCTTATGTCTTGGAGAGACTTCCCTTGAGGATCTAAAGCAAAATCCAGTAACTAGCTTTGTATAAAATAAATTTAGCTAAAGGAAAATGGCACAATAAGGCTGAACATAAAAGACTAGGGGAGGCTGGACATGGTAGCTCACTCCTGTAATCCCAGCACTTTGGGAGGCCTAAGTGGGTGGATTGCTTGAGGTCAGAAGTTCGAGACCAGCTTGGCCAACATGGTGAAACCCTGTCTCTACTAAAAATAAAAAAAAAATTAGCTGGGTGTGGTGGTTCACGCCTGTAGTCCCCAGCTACTTGGGAGGCTGAGGCAGAAGAATCACTTGAACCCAGGAGGCAGAGGTTGCAGTGAGCCAAGAGCATGCCACTGCACTTCAGCCTGGGTGACAGAGTGAGACTCTGTCTAAAAAGTAAAATAAAAGATTGGGGGAGACAGAATAAAATTATTCTCATCAAAAATATTAGGATTGCAGTAGTAAAATTAGAAAAGTAAATTTAAGACGAAGATTTGTGAAAAAGGTCACTTTATATGGACATATGATAAATAATGAAAGATGAATCTTTTTATGCCGTGAAATTTCGATAACATATTCTTTCTTTTAACCTCAGATTGTATCTTTAAAAAAGTAAGAACAGGTCTCTTCATAGCTCAAGTTATATTACCATCTCTAAGCAATTAATAGTAATTCCTTAACATCTTCTAATGTCTAGTCCATACTAAGATTTTCTCAGTTGTTCCAAAAACATCCTGTACTTTGATGTCCCTAAACTAAAATTCAGTCTAGGACTATGCACAACTGGTTATATCCCTTAAGTCTCTTTTAATTTAGAACCATTCTTGTGTGTGTGTGTGTGTGTGTGTGTGTGTGTGTGTGTTGATTTGTTGAAGAGACTGCACCAGTTGTCCTGAACAGTATCTCACCTTGAAAATAATTTTTAGAAAGATTCAAGAAATATTGAAGAGCATCCTAAAGAAAGAAAAGTGAAAGCATTAATCTTTATCAGTAGGTACCTTGAAATTCTCTGTACACAATATATTCAACCTAGAAATCATATTTATCGTAAAAGAGCCTGCCACCTGTTTTTCTAGGTGGTGTGCATAGTTTTCCCATGGATTGCTTGGGAAGCTGTGGTGTATTCAGCTAGAAATTCCCTCTGTAAACACATTAGAATCTCATTAGTGTGTTTACAAATTGCAGAGGAGCTGTGGCCCCGTACCAGGAGAACTCTGATATTTTCTTTACAGTTCATGTAAAGACTAATGTTAGTGTGGTTTTCTCAACATAAATTTAGAGGATTAGAAAAGATACACTGCTTCTCACTGCAAGCAGTGATCTCTGTAAAGTGAATGCCTTAGTTTTAGGTGGCCAAGTATCCTTCTTATAGTAGAAAATTAGAAATTACTCAAAGATTTTAATAGTATCAAGTTTAGTTATAGAACTTGAGAAAGTCACTTGTTGAAACCAAGAGAGTTTTAACAGATACAAACCATTTGAAAACAAAGATAAGTAACAGCATTTTTCACATTATCAAATTAAAATCACCTATTTTAAAAATTTTTAATTTTTTTTACATTTCTATTCTTAATATAAGAATAAAAATCAGAAGAATCATAGGCTAGGAGTTAAAGGACTTGTTTCTGATATTAATTAGGTAATGGCACTGACAGTTTCCATCACCTCTCTCTAGTACTTTCTTTATCCAAAATATGAAGGTTTGTCTAGGTGATTTCCAAGTTCCCTTTCAGTTATAGCCTTCTATGCTTTTTTATCTTTTAAAAAAATATACATTCAACTCCAACCTATGTTTGCATGCAAACCTTCATAAAAATACATTGACATTACAAAGTGTTGTATTCAAAATATGCTGATTTAAAATCAGATTGCACTGCTTTGAGAATTAACTGAAAGGCATAGAAGTTAAACTATTCAAACCTTATTTAAAAATTCTAAGAATGCCTGTTTATCTTTACTGCAATATCATAGTTAAATAATAGTACAGATACATTTCTCATTGACTCTTCAGAATAATCTTGGGAAATTGCTAGTGTAGAGTTTCCTTTATGGAGACACGTAGACAGTGGAACTCACGTTAAGTGGGCTAGCAGCATAGTATATTTGAAATGCCAAGACAGACCTGAGTTCAGATCCTGACTTTGAAACTTAATAGCCACGTTCTCTGAAGGGAGTTCTATAATCTCTCCTAGGCCCCTTCTGTAAATGAGGATAATAAAAGTAGTACTGGGCCGGGCACAGTGGCTCATACCTATAATCCCAGTGCTTTGGGAGGCAAAGGCAGGCAGATCACCTGAAGTCAGGAGTTCGAGACCAGCCTGGCCAACATGGTGAAACCCTGTCTCTACTAAAAATATAAAAATTAGCTGGGCATGGTGGCGTACACCTGTAGTCCCAGCTACTCGGGAGGCTGAGACAGGAGAATTATTTGAACCCGTGAGGCCGAGGTTGCAGTGAGCCAAGATCGCATGCCACTGCACTCCAGCCTGGGCAGTGGAACAGGACTCCATCTCAAAAAAAAAAGTAGTACTGACCATATAGGGTTATGATAGTTACGTTGTGATAGAACTACATATGTAAACTACCTAATGCCTGGTCCGTGGATACATGATGAATAGCAACTCTTATATAAGCCCTAAATCATTCAGTGTAAATCAGTGCATACCTTATGATGTTTTAAGTTCCAAGTAAAAGTCCCTAACCAAAAGTAATTTTAAAAATAAAAACAGTTGTAAACTCAACAAGAAATTATATAGGTCCCATCCATTTCCGTGGTTTCTTATTGATCATTTGGCTAATGATTGATTAGGTTCCAGATGGATTTTTTTGGAATCCTCTTGGCTGTCCATTCATGGTCACAAGATGTCTGTTGCTCTGTGTGTCACATTCTCACACAGTAATACCCAAGGATAGGTTAAGGGCCTGTTATCTCCAGTGTCTGTTTTTAAAATCAACAAACCCTTTCTCAGATACCCTAGACTTTCCTATTTGATTGGCTAGATTTGAGTTACTTGTCCCTTCCTAAGCATAGAAGAATGGGATTAATCACATTGGTTCAGACTAATTAAGATCTAGCTCCTTGGGGTAAGAGATTAGGACGCATTTCCCCAAATATGCGACCAAATAGAAGGTGAGCATCTGTACAGTCTCTCAGCAATAAAGAAGGCAGATGGTGAGAAAATGATTTGTTAAGTCATTTTATATGTGTTGACGTGCCACTAGAAACTAGACTTTCCAAATATTTACCAAATATTATTTTTCATGTGTTAGCATATAGAACAGAAAATAAATTATAGACAGTCCACTACTTAGGAGTTTTTGATTATATGATGGTACAAAAGTGATACTCATTCAGTAAGCTCCTCAACTTATGACAGAATTATGTCCTGATAAACCCATCATAGGTTGAAAATAATCCCAAGTCAAAAGTGCGTTTTTAGCAATATTTGAGTTTATCCAGGTGTGACCCCATCATAAATCAAGGAGCACCTGAATTTCTGGAATTGCAATAGGATGGAATAAGTAAAGTGCTTTCATTTCAATAGTGTTTTTAAGTTACCTTTCTGTTCATCATATACCCCTCATATATGTTAAAAGTTGATCCTATTACAGTGAATTCCAAGAGACTGTAAGTTGACTCAATTATATATTGAATTTAGGGGGTTATTTTGGAGTTAGCATCTCACTCTGTCACCCAAGATGGAGTGTGGTGATGCAGTCTCAGCACACTGTGACCTCGACCTCCTGAGCTCAGGTGATCCTTCCCTCAACCTCCTAGGTAGTTGGGACTACAGGCACATGCTACCATGCCTGACTGTTTTTGTTGTGTGTTTTTTGTAGATACAGGGTTTTACCATGTTGCCCTGGCTGGTCTGGAACTCCTGGGCCCAAGCAGTCCGCCAGCCACAGCCTCCCAAAGTACTGGGAGTACAGGTGTGAGCTACTGTACCTGGCCTATATTGAATTTTGTTTCAGTGACTGTCTCATAGGAATGAAAAATATGTCTCTATGATAGACATTTTTGTTTTTAGATTTTATGTTGTATGAAGAAATTGGAATGATCTGATTGCAGTTAAGAAAAATTTTGAATATGGGTAAATATTATTAAAGTAGAAATGTCTCATTTTAACCTGATGCAATAATCAAGAATTTTTTAGTTTCCTATGAGAAAGTATGTCTACCTCCAGAGAGGTTGTTTAACAAATAATGTGGTTATTTTCTAGATTTTCACTAAGGGAGAATTCTCTTTTTTTTTTTTTTTTTGAGATGGTGTCTCACTCTGTTGCCCAGGCTGGAGTGCAGTGGTGCGATCTCGGCTCACTGCGCACTCTGCTTCCGGATTCATGCCATTCTCTTGCCTCAGCCTCCCAAGTAGCTAGGACTACAGGCGCCCGCCACCATGCTCAGCAAATCTTTTGTATTTTTAGTGGAGACGGGGTTTCATCATGTTAGCCAGGATAGTCTCGATCTCCTGACCTCGTGATCCACCTGCCTCCGCCTCCCAAAGTGCTGGAATTACAGGTGTGAGCCACTGCACCTGGCCAGGAGAATTCTCTTTATCAATATTTTAATGATGTTTTTTGAAAGTGATGATTATTTGAGACAGTTACTTTGTGTTATGTAAATGAGTGTGCTTTGAGTGGAATCGTGTGGAGAAATCATTTGTGAACAGAAATGGTCAGATGGATCTTGTCAAAGGGCTGACACTCTTCAAAATATTTCAGTCCAGTAAAGTCAACACATCATGAAAGAGGCTTCATCAGACGGCACATGAGAACAGACATCCTGACAAGTGGACTGGTGGTATTCAGTGTCCAGCAGAGTCCCATAAAAAATGCATTTAAGAAACTGAGCTTTAGTGACTGTAGTACCATGACAGTTTAGGGAAATACTGTAAATTCTGCCGTTGTATTCTTTATATACTGAATATTCCTATATGTTCTACATCCATATACTTAACTCTATATATTGATTTATATAAAATCATATATTGTATGTTTTATGGACAATATAGGAGATTGCCAAGGGTAATTTAGATTATTCAAAATTCTAACCTTATAAGGTTAGAATTGAGGCTGACTCTCAAACCCACTCCCTGAATAAGATGAGAGACCACTTAATAGACCTTAATGTTTGCTGTTGATAACGTTTTTTTTTTTTTCAAAAAAAGTAGCCAGAACTATTTTGCCATGTGTGACTTTTTTGTTGATTTGGTTGCATACCCCCTAAAAGAGCCCTGATTACCTCCTGTCATAGCTGTTACTTTTTTTTAGGTAATTTATTTTTGCTTGTCTCTTAGGTGTTTATGTGTTTTCCTAAAGCTTCTCTTGTGTGTCTTGGTGTGTATATGCAGAATTAAACCAATGTAAAAATTTGTGTTTTTGTTTAGGCAACTCAGCATATCTGCCACCAAAAATGTAAAGAGGAAAAATGCACTTATGCTGATAAATATACCCAAACACCCTGGAGACGAATTCCTGTAAGTAATATGTGCTCTTAGCCTCCTCTCCGGTCATTTGTTATTTTGAGGTTTTATTTCACTCTTTTTACAGCAATCTCTAATAATTTTGAATCTGTCATGGCTGTTAATTTTGTTGTAGGTAATTTATTTTTGCTTGTCTCTTAGGTGTTTATGTGCTTTCCTAAAGCTTCTCTTGTGTGTCTTATGTAAGTGAATGTGCATTTAATAGCTTTTTCATTCTGCACACTATGGTTCATTTTATTTGTGTGTCTACTCTCCTCTTATTGCATGTATTTATGAGAGTAGTTCCACATGCCTTAAAGGAAGCAGCAGTCCTGTATGCAGTCATCCTACTTTAGCAGCATATGACACTTAGAAAATATATGATGTAGCATATTCCTTTTTTGTTAAAACTTTTTAAATGTGTTTATTATAATTACTCAGATGTTGAGGGTGTTAGGAAATATGAATGCACAAAGATACAGACAATAAAAGTTTTGTTTTAGGCAGAACTAGGGAATGGTTTACTTTAAATAGAAACTACCTGTGTGTTCCGTGCTTATTTGTTTTTCAAAAATGTTGTATCTCAAAACATGTTTAGTGCTAAAAATACTCTATCATTTAATTTGAGTTCTTGAGAACTCAGTTCAGGATATGCGTGAGCCAGAGAATTATCATATGGACATTAGTCATTCTCCTATTGTTTGGGGCCAGGTAATAGACATTTCTTATTAAGAGATTGCCTAATAAGTCAGCCTTGACTCTTCTTTTGCCTTATATTTAGGAGTGGAATTCTAGTAACACAAAGGAACAGAGAAATGTAATGGCTAATATAATCAGCAATTTAGTTGGTAAAGCTTAGCCATAAGCCTTTAAAGTTTATAAAAGAGTTTTGTTTCTTTTCATGTAACAAGTATTTTTTTTGTGTGCTCTTATAAGATACGATTGTAGGAGTTAATCTATTCAACAAAAGTTTGATGATCCTCTCTCATCCCAGATATTTGGGTTTCAAACTAGAAGTGGGGAATTAGGGAAGGAAATACACAGACAAAGAAGGATTCCTCCGTTTATAAGTACTTCTTAAAGAAATTGGGAATACATTGATGTAGGTAAAGTGCTGTGTAAGTCTATAAGGTTCAAAGGATGTGGGAAATCTAGTTGAAAGAATCAAGGAGCTTGGTGAAGAAAATGAAGGTTGTGTTTGAATCGTGGAAAGCAAAACACACCAACAGACAAAGATGATGTAATGTTTTTTAATGTCAAAGGCGGTGGAAGCTCATCTGTTTGCAGACAGTTGTTTAATAGAAGACCATGCCCCTTGCTTCTAGATGGAAGTTTGGGCTTTCCAGGTGTCTCCATTTTACCCATAGGGATGTTATGTCTTCTAACTGTGCTACTAAGAAGATTGGTGATTCTATTAAGCATGATAAGTTCCATTTTGCCATCCTCATGGAAATCTTTATACCACCTCTGGCTCCTTCAACCTCACTGTTCTGGAAACTGGATGTTAGTCTTCCTCCTCATCAGACAAAAGTAACTCGTTCTGGAATGTATTCTTGAGTTAGTTTTACTATGATCTTAGGTCAAGTGAAGATCAATTTTTCGGCCTAGCACACCTAACAAACTCAGACTTCAGCTTTCCCTACTATCTGTTACTATAGGAATCATCTGGCCAAATACTTTTGTTTTGTAGCTAAGGTAGCAAAAGCTAGGGAGATAAACTGGTGTAGCAAAGTTTCTATAATTAAAAAGTGGCTGAGCTAGTACTACAACTTAAGACTCTTGACTGCTAGTTCTAGGTTCTTTTCTCCAAAAGCACATTGAAGAGCCTTTGAAGGAGAGTGGTTTGCTGCCAACAGCAGCAGAGCAAAAATTTGAATGTATTGAGATTTTTCCAAGGGGATTTTGGTATCACTTAATGGCTGCAAATAAGATCTCTGAAGTAGAGAATCAACAGGAAATAAGAAGAAATATAATAGTAGAACAGGGGAAAGGAGGAAAAGCAGATATGCATTTACTCATTCAGCAGATATTTATGTGCCTACTTCAGGCCAGGCACTGTATTAATTTGGATGTGTAAGTATAAAGAAGATACAGTTCCATCCCTCAAGATGCTTGTAGAAACCTCTGGTATGCTTAAATGATAGTAAGCACACTCTTTTTCTGCATGTAAAGAAGCTAAGATGCAGAAGTGACTTGAGCAAGTGTTTATACAACTTGTATACAGCAGTCTTATTTTAGTTGCTTTTCTTTTGAATGGTTGCAGGAGGTGAGTGGGCTAGAAGGAATAGAGAAGAGAAAAGAATCATAGCTCTGGGAAGGGAGGACAGAGGCTTAATCTTAGTGAGAGATCATAATAAGGACTTACTTCCCTGAGAGGAAAAAAACAGGTGCTCAGGTTTGCACTGCATCGTAGAAGACTTAGCAGTACACTGTGATAATCCATAAAAACATACTTGTATTTTAAAAATTATTTAATTTATTTTGAGACAGGATCTTGCTCTGTCACCCAGGCTAGAGTGCAATGGTGCGGTTATGGTCCACTGTAGCCTTGACCTCCTGGGCTCAAGTGATCCTCCTGCCTCAGCCTTCCAAGTAGCTGGGACCACAGGTGTGTACCACCATGCCTGGCTAATTTTTTGATTTTTTGTAGAGACAGGGGTCTCACACTCCTGGGCTCAAGTGATCATTTTGCCTCAGCCTCCCCAAATGCTGGGATTACAGACATGAGCCACCATGCCTGACCACATACATACTTGTATTTTAAGTTACTGAGAAAAAAGGATTTTTGGTTGAAAAGGCATAGTTTCAGTAACAGTGTAAAAGAAAACTCCTCTACAACCAAGTTAGGTTCAATCTAATGTGAGTGTGAAGAAATCTTTTGACATATTAAATTACATAAGTCATTTTCTCAATAGAAATAATAAAATTCAATACCTCTCACTAAAAGAATGAAAAAATAGAATACTAAGGATATTTATGAATAACATGAGGCCAAAAAATATATATTTAAAAGAGAAGTACTCTAAAGTGGATTTTTCCTTTCCTGTCTATTTTTATTGAGAGATAACAATATATTTATTCTATAGGAAATATAGAAAATAGAGAAGCAAAACAACTTAAGAAAAATTTAACGTACTTAAGTCATACAAGCCAATGACAGTCATTGTTAACATTTCATATATGGTCTTCCAGCCTTTTTTGGTGATGTGTGTATATGTGTATGTGCCATCTGTCATATCTATTTAGATGGAATTTGTTGTATATGTGGCATTTTAACCTACATAGGTAATGGTAATGATGGTTGCTATTATTATTTGGTTTGATTTTTTGCTAAACGAAAATGAAGAATGCATTACCTTTAATCAAGTTAAGGAGTTAATTCCTTTACTGGATGGTCTTTGTAAGGTTCTTGAAATAAATTACTACAGTTTTTTTTTTTTTTTTTCTGAAAAGTTTATACAGGCTTATACTACCACCAACAAAGTATGATCAGAAAGTGGCTTGGTGGCCATGATGTTAAGTTGTATGATTCAAGTATTTGATGTCATTAGGTTATATATATATATATATATATATTTAAAAGCCCCTGATATTTCCCTCCACAAAAGAGGAAATAGAAGGGCAGGAGGGCTACCCCCTGTGCCCCACACCGTCATTTCAGATGGTACTGGAAAGCCACTCCCAACTATTTATATAATGACTATTCCTGTTAGTGTTTCTTATCTTACAAATTCTTTCTTCCTCCTGGCCTAAAAACCATTTTATCATGCTATTTTCTGCATATATTCAACCTCACCTTTTGTGTATTGATTTTATATGTATCGATCCTCAGAATTTTAGGAGTTTTTTTCTACCTGTAGTAAAATTTGGCTTTCATGCTACAGGTGCTTTTGGTGTTAGAGCTGTACTGATAAAGAACAAAACTGTTTGAGTTTGGATTGGTTGGTATTTGTGAGACTAAACCCAGCAAGAGAACATTAGTAGTCACCTGTGGGTCCTCTTCATTTAGGGCAAGACAAAGGTTTCTACTACTATTGGGAACTGCCTAAGCCATGCTGTAGGCATAATACAGGATGTTTTCAAGTATAAGTTTTTAAGAACAGTGTTTTCAGCATTGAGGACCACAGCGTGAAACACTTCTTACTGGAGTAAGGGATCTATCTTCTGCTTGGGACAGCAATAATATAGTGTTATAAACTCCCCTGAGCCTTGCATTATAAAAAGAGGGCAGCCATAAGTCATATTCCAGAATTGAGAATGCCCTACTCTAGAGCGGCACAGTCCTATACAACTTTCTGTACTGTCCGTTGTAGTACCTGTAGCTACATGTGACTGTTGAGCACTTGAAAATGTGGCTAATACAATTAAGGAAGAGAATTTTTAATTTTCTTTAGTTGTAATTAATTTAAATGTAAATAGTCACATGTAGCTAATTGACATCATTTTGGACAAAGCAGCCCTAGACCTAATGATATCTACTTACATGGATATGGAAAGCCACCTAGAACAATAAGTAAAGGGCAAGTCAGTAAAAGCAATTTTCAGAGGAAATGAAGGAAAATAAAAAAGATGGAGTTCAGATTTAGGTGGAGAAAAAAGAGGGAAAAGAGATAAGAATGAGCTGTAAGAGCAGAAAATGATACCTCCAGAGGAAAGTGGGGCAATTTTTTTTCCCACATCTGAGGGGCAAAATACCAAGCTACAATGATGAAATGAGTAACACGAAAAGAAGAATAACAATATGGAAGGTGCCTAATCACTCAAATGAAAATAGTTGATGTTACTGTGAATACTGCTGGCGGATGTTGGTTATGCGAGAAATCAAGATTCATTTTAAACATAAAAACTTACGAAACCATTTTTAAACATAGTGTATGGATCCATGTACAAGCATATTCTTAAAAATTAGCATTATCTTGAACTGAATTTATTTTTTGTATTTCCAATACTGTTGTAAAAGCATTTAACATCAGTATTTAAAAATATGAATATTTTGCACATTAAGTAAATTGTAGAATCTTATGATATGTACCTTTTGTAAGCCATTTGTTTGAACACCTCAAGTTAACCAGAGAAGCCAAAATATTAGGAAAAAAACATTTCTGGACTCATACCTTCAAATGCCTTATTACTTACCCCTTGAATCTCTAAGCAGGGAGAACAGGGTAGACCCAAAGGATCTACCTGGCCTGTCATGTAATGACCTGACCTGGATTACTCTGAAAATTGAGTGTATGAATACACAGACCGTTGTATTGGTATCAGTGTGAAAAGGTGCCTACTAGTTAAAATTCTGAATGGGCACAATTTGATCTAATGCCAATTTTCTCTCATATTTTTAAGAACTAACTCTGTTATATATAGCAAAGAGGCAAGAAAAGATGATTTTATATACATTAAAAGTGATCTGTTGGAATTATAGTACTGAAAGATTAATCCGTGTTATGGTATGTATAAAAGATATGCATATGTAATTTATATAAGTTCAGCAGTTGGAATATGGTCAGCATTGTCAACCATCCTTTTTGTGCTTGGAATTAGGTTTTTGGTCCCAGCACTTTGGGAGGCCAAGGCGGGTGGATCACCGGATGTTGGGAGTTTGAGACCAGCCTGACCAACATGGAGAAATCCTGTCTCTACTAAAAATATAAAAATTAGCCAGGCATGGTGGTGCATGCCTACAATCCCAGCTACTCAGGAGGCTGAGGCAGGAGAATCACTTGAACCCAGGTGATGGAGGTTGCATTGAGCTGAGATTGCACCATTGCACTCCAGCCTGGGCAACAAGAGTGAAACTGTCTCAAAAAAAAAGAATTAGGTTTTTGGGCCTCAGATTTACCGAGTCAAGTATTTTCCCATCATAAATATTTATAAAATAGAAAAGGTAAAAGCAGAAAACTATCACAGTTACATCATAAAAATCACATCAAATGTTTATGATTTCCAAAGGAGACAGATTTTACCTAGTTTCTAGCAACCATAGAAATTTATTAGGAAAGAACTCCGCTCTATTTTTTCTTGACTGAGAGATGGGATGGAATGCTAACCAAAAGACAATGCAGGCAAAAGATTTATCTTATGAATAATCTCCCCCAAATCCATTTTCTCAGACCGTAATCTTTCCTGATTTGGAAGTGGGCAACATTACTGATTAATTTTTATGTGGCAAAAATGTCTATTTTTTTTCTTTTCCTTTTTTTTTTTTTTTTTTTTGAGATGGAATCTTAGTCTGTTGCCCAGGCTGGAGTCAGTGGTGTGATCTTGGCTCACTGCAACATCTGCCTCCCTGTTCAAGAGATTCTCCCACCACAGCCTCCCAAGTAGCTGGTACCACAGGTGCATCCCACCACACCCGGCTAATTTCTGTATTTTTAGTAAAGACCAGGTTCCACCATATTGGCTAGGCTGGTCTTGAACTCCTGACATCAGGTGATCTGCCCACCTCGGCCTCCCAAAGTGCTGCAACCACGGGCATGAGCCACCCACCGTGCCCAGCCAAATGTCCTGATTTTAAATTTAAATGAGCTCATTATTTCTCTGGAGAGACGTTGCATGTGAGTGCGTGTGTGTGTGCGTGTGCGTGTGTGTGTGTGTGTGTTCCAGAGGGAATTACTTCTTTAAGGTCTTTTATTTGTATTCACTATTACTTATATTTTTTAATGCCGCTAAAAGTATTTTTAGAGAAAATCATATATACATTGGTGTTTAAATAAGTAATATTTATGATCTGGTCATACAGTTATTTTTAAATTATTCAGTGTTTACTCAATATTAGACATTGGCCATGGAATACAGCCTGTGTTTTGATGATCTGAATGTTGACAGGAGCCATCTATGTTGCTGAGACATTGTGTGGCATGCAGAATTTATGACAAGAATTCTTTTGTTTGTCGTTTCTTCTATTTTTTTTTTAAACATTAGTTGTGTTACTTTCTTTCATGGATACAGGTTAAACCAATAACCGAAAAAACAGAATTGTTTCTTAAGGATACAAGCAAATTAAATATAGTTATTATAGCAATTGAGTCGTTTATTGGTTATAAGTTTACAGGTATCTAAATCTGTATTTTTCAATACCAGATACCAGAACTATGTAACGCATTTTTGAAAACTTTGTCTATAGTATCCATTAGAAGAAGCAAAGTTTGCCCATAGTGTAATTACAAAAGAGTGATAAGAAGTTGCAAAAAATGTAGAGAGATCTTTTTTATCTTTCAACCAGTTTTCCACAATAGTTACATTTTACATAATTATAGTACAGTACCAAAACCAGGAAATTGGCATTAGTGATGGTGTGTGTGTGTGCATGCGTGTGCACTTCTGTGCCATTTTATAACTTGTGTAGTAACGATCATCATATTTAAGGTATACAACTATTGTACTACCACAGCATTTTCCCTTGTGTGGTACCTCTAAATTCATAACCATTCTCACTTTCTCTCCATTCCTAGCCTCTGGCAACCACTAAATCTGTTTTACGTCTTTATAATTTTGTTATTTTCAGATTTTATATAAATACTATCTTACAATGTTGAGCTTTGGAGCTTGGCTTTTTAAAACTAGCATAGCACCCTGGAGATCCATTCAGGTAGTTGTGTGCATCAGTAGTTTGTTTCTTTTTATTGCTGAGTACTATTCCATGATATGGATGTACCACAGTTTAAATAAACTGTTTAAATAAATAGTAAAGATGTTGATTCTCCCAATTTATGAATATGGTATGTCTCTCCATTAATTTAAGCCTTTTTGATTTCTTTAATCAGCATTTTTCAGTTTTCAGAACACAGTTCACTACATGCTTTCTTACATTTCTTTCTTTTTCATGTTTGGGGGTGGTTATAAGTGATACTGTTAAATTTCACTTTCCCTGTGTTGATTGCTGGTACTTAGAAATAAAATTGATTTCTGGGCCGGCGGGGTGGCTCATGCCTGTAATCCCAGCACTTTAGGAGGCTGAGGCGGGCAGATCACAAGGTCAGAAGATCTAGACCATCCTGGCTAACACGGTGAAACCCTATCTCTACTAAAAATAGAAAAAAATAGCCGGGTGTGGTGGCGGGTGCCTGTAGTTCCAGCTACTCGGGAAGCTGAGGAAAGAGAATGGCGTAAACCTGGGAGGCAGAGCTTGCAGTGAGCCAAGATCGTGCCACTGCACTCCAGCCTGGGCAACAGAGCAAGACTCCCTTGCAAATAAATAAATAAATAAATAAATAAAATCGATTTCTGTATATTGACCTTGAATTTTGTGAACTTAGTAATCTCACTTACTAGTTTTGAGAGTTTTTCTGTAGTTTTGGGTCTCCCCGCACCGTGCCCCCGGAGACAGAGTCTAGCTGTGTCACCCAGGCTGGAGTGCAGTGGCGCAATCTCGGCTCACTGCAAGCTCCGCCTCCTGGATTCATGCCATTCTCCTGCCTCAGCCTCCCGAGTAGCTGGGACTACAAGCGCCCGCCACCACGCCCAGCTAATTTTTGTATTTTTTAGTAGAGACGGAGTTTCACTATGTTAGCCAGGATAGTCTCGATCTCCTGATTTCGTGATCCACCCGCCTCGGCCTCCCAAAGTTCTAGGATTCAGGCGTGAGACACCGTGCACGGCCTGTAGTCTGGGGTTTTCAATGTTGACCATTATGTCATCTGTAAATAGTAACAGTGTTCTCACTTTTTGATCTGATGCCTTTTATTTCCTTTCTTTGCATTATGTCACCAGCTTGGATTTTCATTACTGTGTTGAATAAGAATTATGAGAATGGAGATTCTTGCCTTTTTCCTAATCTAAGGGGAAGAAGCATTCAGTGTTTCACCTTTAAGTAGATGTTAGCTCTCAATATTTGGGAGATGGTTTTTATCAAGTTGAAGTAGTTTCCCTCTATTCCTAGATTGCTAAGAGTTTTTATCATGAATGTGAGTTGGATTTTGTTACTCTTGTTTTGGTCATTGCTACGAACCTATGAGTTTTCTTCTGTAGCCTATTGATTGCACTGATTGATTTTCTAATACTGAACTAATCTCATAGGCCTGAAATAAACCCCTTTAGTCATGGTATGTAGTTCTTTTTATATATTCCTGAATTCTAGTTAATAGTATTTTGTTAAAGATTTTTCTCATCTGTATTCTGGGGGTTAATGCTTTTTATTCTTTATTTTTCTTTTGTTGTATTGCCTTTGTCTGCTTTGTATTAAGTTAAATCTGACCTCATAAATACTTTGGAAGGTGTTTTCTCCTCGTCTCCTTTATGGAAGAGATTGTGTAGAATTAATGATTAATTCTTCTTTAAACGTTTAGTAGAATTTATCAGTAAAATTATCTGGGCCTGGAGATTTCTATTTTGGGAGTTTTTAAAGTTATAAATTCAACTTCCTTAATAGTTATTGACCTATTCAAATGACTTCTTTCATCTTGGATGAATTTTGATAGTTTGTGGTTTTGAGAAATTGGCCCTTTTTCTCAGTTGTCAAATTTATGACTGTAAAGTTGTTCATAATATTCCTTTATTACCTTAATGGCTGGAGGGTCTGTAGTGATTTTCCTTGTTTCATTCTGAT
This sequence comes from Mandrillus leucophaeus, assembly GCF_000951045.1. Taxonomy (NCBI): domain Eukaryota; kingdom Metazoa; phylum Chordata; class Mammalia; order Primates; family Cercopithecidae; genus Mandrillus; species Mandrillus leucophaeus. The sequence goes on along the minus strand of NW_012098932.1, from coordinate 397,309 downwards.
TTTGGTAATTTACCTTCTCTTTCTTTGTCACTCTTGCTAGTGGTTTGTCAATTTTACAGATCTTTTAAAGAACCAACATTTTGTTTCCTTGATTTTCTCTATTTTTCTATGTTCAATTTCAAGGAGCCTGCTCTTTTTATAGTGAAAGTAAGTTTATTAGAAAAGTAAAGAAACAAAAGAATTGTTACTCCATAGACAGAGCCCTGAGGGCTGCTGGTTGGCTCTTTTTAATGGTTTTTTTTCTCAGTCATATGCTAAGCAAGGATTATTCATGAGTTTTCTGGGAAAGGAACGAGAATTTCCCAAAACTTTGGGTTTCTCTTTCTTTTAAATTATATAGTGCAGCAGTCCCTAACCTTTCTGACATCAGGGACTGGTTTCGTGGAAGACAACTTTTCCAGACGGGGAGAGGGTTGTTGGAGGGGTGTGGATGGTTTAAGGATGATTCAAGTACATTACATTTATTGTGCACTTTATTTCTATTATGATTACATTGTAATATATAATGAAATCATTATAGAACTCACCATAATATAGAATCAGGGGGAGCCCTGAGCTTATTTTTAGACAACTAGATGGTCCCATCTGGGGGTGATGGCAGACAGTGACAGATTATCAGGCATTAGATTATCATAAGGAGCAAGCAATCTAGATTTCTCGCATGTGCAGTTCACAATAAAGTTCCTGCTTCTATGAGAATCTGATGCTGCTGCTGATCTTACTGGAGGCAGAGTTCAGGTGACAATGCAAGCAGTGGGGAGTAGCTGTAAATACAGATGAAGCTTCAACTCACTCGCCTCCTGTTGCTCACCTCCTGCTGTGTTGCCAGGTTGCTAATAGCCCATGGATTGGTACTGGTCTGTGGCCCTGAGCTTGGGGACCCATGATGTAGGGTAACTTCCGGACATTCTGATGACATTTGTGAATTGTCATGGTGCTAATGGGAGTGTCTTTTGGCATGCTAATGTATTATAATTAGCATATAATGAGCAGTAAGGATGACCAGAGGTCACTTTCATTGCCATATTGGTTGTGGTGGGTTTTGGCCAGCTTCTTTACTGCATCATGTTTTATCGGCAGGGTCTTTGTGAACTGTTTATCTTAATGCCAGCCTCCTCATCCAGTGACTCATCGGGTGACTGCGAATGCCTAACCTCCTGGGAATGTAGTCCTGCTGGTCTTATCCTCATTTTACCTAGCCCTTGTTCAAGATGGAATTGCTCTGATTCGGATGCCTCTATTTCCCTCTCCCCTTTACAAGGGGACCCTTAATCCTAAAAGTTGTAGAGCAACCAAGATCGATCTTCTGTGGTATCTTTTGGCTTAATAGGGGTAATGATATTCCTTCCTAACTTGTAGGGTCTCTTGTAGTCAAGGTAGAGTGGAGCGCAGTCATAAAGCAGCTGTGTGGTGAAAGCCACTCATAACTCTGAGTCCTGACAAAAGGTGATATTTGGAAGACCAAAGTATTGTCTGTTCATGGTTCATTATGGAATATATTACCGGAAAGGGTAATCCAGACCCCAAGAGAAGGTTCTTGGATCTCACACAGGAAATCTTGGGTGAATCCACAGAGTAAAGTGAAAATGAGTTTATTAGAGAAGAAAAGAAGCAAAAGAATGGTTACACCACAGAACTGCTGATTTCTGCTATCCTCATTTTTTTTTCTTTCTTCTTACTTTGGGTTTATTTTGGTCTTATTTTCTCTGGTTTCTTAAGACATCAGTTTAGCTTATTGAAGTTTTTTTTCCCTTTTCTGTCTCTACTTCAGCTGTTTCCTACGTATTATATATTTTTTCAACTGTTTCTATACATTATGTATTTTCTTTTCATTCAGTTCGATATGGTTTGTTTTTTTGTTTTGTTTTTTTGTTTTTTTTTCCCTTGAGACTTCCTCTCTGACTGACCCATGGATAACTTAGGGGTATGAATTTTAGTATCCAAGTGTTTGGACATATTCTTGTCATGTTTCTATTGTTGATTTCTAATTTGATCCCATTGTGGTCAGAGAACACATTCTGTATAATTTCAGTTATTTTAACTTTGTTGTGGCTTGTCTTGTGGCCCAAACTGTGGTCTGTCTTGGTAAATGTTCTGTGGATGCTTGAAAAGATTGCTTTTTGCTATTGTTGGATAGAATATTCTGTAAACATTGACTAGGTGCTGTTAGTGGTGTCCTTGAGTTTTATATATCATTGCTGATTTTCTTGTCTAGTTACTTTTATCAGTTGTTGGGATGGGGTATTGAGCTCTCCAATTGTAATTGTAGATTTGGCGATTCAGTTTTATGAGATTTTGCTTCAAGTACTGTACATTTCTGCAGTTTGGTGTACTGTTAGGATCACTGTGTCTTCTTGGTAGATTGACCTTTTTATCATTTTGTGAGGTCTTTTTCTGTGTGTGGGTATTCTTTTTGCTCTGAAGTCTATTTGATAGTAATATAAGCACACCAAATTTCTTTTGATTTTTTTTTTTTGGCGTGGTATATCTTTTTCATCTTTTACTTTAAAATATATATATATATTTATACATAACATGAATTTCCTGTAATCTGCATATAGTTAGGCCATGATCTATCTACCAATCTGTCTTTTAATGGTGTATTTCAGCCCTTTATATTTAATGTAATTTTTGCTATGTAAGTCTGCCATTTTATTTATTTTTGTTTTCTTTTTTCTTTATTTCTACTTTCTTTTTCTTTTCTGTATATTAGTTACTTTTTAAAATAATTCCATTTTTATTTATATATAGTGTTTTGAGTTTATGTCTTTATAATAATGTTTTGGTTGTTACTCTAGGCATTATATTTCACACACACACACATTTATATTTAACTATATATAGTCTACTACATGTAGAAACCTTATATCCCTTTAAGTCCCTTTTCCTCCTCCATTTATAAGTTTCTTAAATATTTTCTATGCATATTTTAAGAAGTACATAAGAAAATGTCACAGCCGTGCAAGGGTGGAGGCCTACACTCCCCAGCCCTCCCTTTCTGTTTTTTTTTGTTTTTTGTTTTTTGTTTTTTGAGACGGAGTCTCGCTCTGTCGCCCAGGCTGGAGTACAGTGGCATGATCTCGGCTCACTGCAAGCTCCGCCTCCTGAGTTCATGCCATTCTCCTGCCTCAGCCTCCCGAGTAGCTGGGACTACAGGCACCTGCCACCATGCCCGGCTAACTTTTTGTATTTTTAGTAGAGACAGCGTTTCACCACGTTAGCCAGGATGGTCTCTATCTCCTGACCTCGTGATCCGCCCGCCTCCCAAAATGCTGGGATTACAGGCGTGAGCCACCACGCCAGGCCTTCCCAGTCCTCCCTTTCTGATGGGAATGGGAGCTGGGGCCACAGGTTTTTCTGTGGTGTTAGGTAGATTACTGGATACAAGTTTTCTGCATTGCTAGGCTACCTCTTTCCTGATCCTTTGACTAGAGAGTGCATGCAGACTTTCTTAATTGTTTTGTGTGTTCCTTGGCATTTGCAGGTGCTAGCTTCTATCACTCATTTTAGGATACATTAGGCAAAAAGAAAATCACTGTACTTTTCCTTGGGTCCCAAGCTGGTCTCACTTTTTCTCTCTACCTTTCGGAGTATTGTGTTTTATATGTAGTGCCCAAGGTTTTTAGCTGTATTTGACAGCAGGAAAAGGGAGAAGTATTTCTACTCCATCTTTCCTTGAAACTGGAATTCCCTCTTCTATTAAATGCTGATCAGAGTATGTTATTTCTACTCTGTATAAGTAAATTGAAAGAAGCTAAGTAGTTGACACCAAGAAAAGTAAGAGAGCTGTTATTCTCAGGGTGGTTATATTTAGTAGAAGAATTTTTAAGATACGCAAATCAAAGTGAAGAAAAAGAGGAAGAAAGATTCCACCAATTGCTGTGGGTGTTTATAAACAAGAATGATCATAATTAATTTAGGTAGGATCAGGAGAAGCTTTTAGGAAATGGGTTTGAAAGAGCCTAAGGGGGCTGCATGGGTGTTTGACAGATGGGTAGAGAAGTGGAGGAAGCATTGTAGGTGGCAGAAATAAAATGAGTAACATTCTTTATCTTTCTGGGCATAAGCTCAGATGGCATACAACTGTTCAATAAGCTAATAGATGGGTGCCCCTTGGCAGTGGCAGGCAGCGCTGTTTATGTATTTATTTCACAAAGTTGTCTTTCCCTTCTCATACTCAGACCTATGCCAGAGATTATGATTTGTTGGTCTTGGGGAAATGAAGATAGATATCATTGTTTTTGTTTTTAAAATTTCTTAGGTGGTTATAGCGTGTGGCCAGGATTGACAGATCTACAACTGCATCTCTACATAAACACAGTTAATTAATGTAATTTTGTTTAAATCAGTAGTTACTTAGTGTCTGGTATATGCTGGCGGAGTTTTAGGCTATAGAAGGTCGGACATCGAATATCTTTTAAAACTCCTGCCAAGTTATAGGTACTGTGACAGATACTTTCACCTAAATTATTTCAGGAATTAATGATCTAGCAGGAGAGACAATTTAATACAAAGTTGATTGCTTTAAATGCCATATAAATAGAGTTACAAAATTAAAAATAGAGTTATAAAATTGCTGGAGTGGAGATGGGTACAGATATGAGTAACTAAATTATAGGAACTAAAAGTAAGAGGGTTCTTCGAGATGAACCAGTCCAACCTCTGCATCTGACAAATGAGAAAACTGAGGCCCAGAAATCAGTAATTTTCTCAGGGTTATGAGGCTTGGGAAAGATGCAAGGAAAAAAACAGTTTCCCTGACTCCCAGGTCAGTGCTATTTCCACAGACCAGCAAAGGTAAACATACCTGCTTGATGAAGGAGTCTATGACTGTTTTCTTAAGCATGTCTATGATGTTCCCATCTGAAAGTTTCTTTACTTAGTAGTACAGTGGGTAGAAGCTTGGTTCTGCAAAATGCATAGGGAAGATTTGGTTGAGAATCTGTTTAGTATAAAGCCTTTGAACCAAAACATTTCACAAACAGCAGAACAGCAGGTAGTATCTATGGAGAGCATCTGAGGTCATCAGCTTATTCAATATTTTCTAAGCTGTTTTTGCCAAATTAGCAAAAAAAAAAGTATAATAATTTCAAAAGATAAAATTTTTATTTATTAGAATATCCTAAAGATTGTTAATTTAGTTTTTGTAGCTGTTTTTTCCCTTCATCAACATAGAAAATGGATCTTTTATGTTTCTGTTTTATATTGAACAAGGTGGGATCACCCTTAAATTTAAAGAAGTATCTGATTATGCCTGAGTCAAAGAATGTTGATACGGAAAGTGAGAAAAATTTTTTCATTTCAAACTGTTCATAAGATCTGTAAACACTGATAAACTATTATCAGTAATTTTTAATACTTTATTTTTAAGTCAGATTAATTGGTCTAAAAAAATATACATAATTTCTTTTGCAGATTTAACTGGGTATGATGATGATTTGTAGGCTGATTTTCATTGATGATATTTTAATAGTGTTTCAGTAGTTTTATTTGTGCATATGTTTCAGTCAGTGAGGAGGCTAGGGACATAAGACCCAATATGGTTCCCTTTGTATAACATTGAAC
>NW_012098932.1:350012-391694 GCF_000951045.1 Mandrillus leucophaeus | reverse complement strand
TTCTTTCTCTGCATCTTCAGATTAACAAAAAGAAAGTTTTGATTCCCCAGAGTTTGGATGTATTACTCGTCTAGGGGAAAAAAAAAAATATCTATGGTTCCCTTTGTATAACATTGAACAGTTCCTTTCTTGAAGAAACTTTTCTGTAAAGTAAGGAAATTGAAGTAAATGACATTTCGAGAGTATCATAGTTCTGATAATCTGTGATTAAAATAAGTAAAGCTAAGAAGCCACAAGTTATTCAAATTAAAAAGCATGCCCACGTAACCTGTGGCCTGCATGTCACATTACAACATCCTAAATCTTTTTTAATGCTGTGTCGCTTTTGCTAACTTTAGCTAATGTTCTTTTTTTTTTACCTGCTAATCCTCTGAAAACTTGTGATTTCAGAAGAAATTTTTTTTTTTTTTTTTTTGAGACGGGGTCTTGCTCTGTCACCCAGGTTGGAATGCAGTGGTGTGATCTTGGCTCACTACAACCTCCACCTCCCACGTTCAGGCGATTCTCCTGCCTTAGCCTCCCGAGTAACTGGGATTACAGGCAGCTGCCACCACACGTGACTAATGTTTGTATTTTCAGTAGAGATGGGGTTTCACCATTTTGGTCGGGCTTGTCTTCAACTCCTGACCTCGTGATCCACCCGCCTCGCCCTCCCAAAGTTCTGGGATTACATGCGTGAGCCCACTGCACCCAGCCGAAATAAAAATTTTTAGATGATGATTTTTTTGTATTTCCTGATTCACAAATTGTTGCATTTTCTGTGTGTTTAACACCTAAAATCTATCTCCCCCTTTAAATTCCTCCCTTTTCTGCAGAAGACTGGAATCTGCTACTTTAACAAGAGATATATGATGATAAATGTAATGTATACCAGAAAGAATATATTATTTCTTGTACATTGTACTACAAATATTAGAGGAAAATAATTTTAAAAAATACTAAAAATAACTGGGTTTGGATTATGATGTGTTTTTAGTAATTTGAGCTGCCTGTATTTTAAAAAATGACATCTGTCTTCTCGTTAACACTATTGCTCTGTGTTATTTAAAAATAAAACAAAGTATGACTTGGTTTCTCTATTTTTTGGTTCCCTTTTTTATTATACCTCCCTACCCCATCTCTCTCTGCACAGGGTGGGTATTCTGCTCCCTCCTTCTCTCCTTGGCAGGGCTCCTTCCAGGGGATCCCACGGACTGTTCCACCGCACCGCAGACAGAGTGAGTCTGTGTCTCTCACTCCTATCCTGCTCTGGCTTCCCCTTCATGGTACTTCCCTTCTGCATGACCTGTTCCTCCCCAGCACCTCCTTTTCTATCCTGAGTGCTCTGCAGGTGTCTGCTAAAGCAGCACTCTCTGTGGTCTCCTCTCTTAACATTTCCTTTTACTGCATGTAAACAGACCTCTACTTAGAGCCTTATGGAAGCTGTCTGAGGTTAATTTCATTCTAATACTGTTTAAACCTATTGCCAGTGACCCTAGACCTACTGACATGCATCTGTCTTTAATGCATTTTCAAAACCTTGAAATATGTGAATAAAAATTGTTGTGTTATCTAATTGTTTTAAAAAGTGTACATGTGTTCTACAATGGTATGATGGACAGATGCATAATGTGTAGGGAGCAGGCTTACTAGACCATTGCACATTTCTTTAAATAATATTTCCTAATTAAGGGCTTGGATTGCATTTCACTGTCATTTAAAATAAATATATTTCTAATTGTTTTTTCTAAAAGTGGTTTAAAACAACTAAGATGTTTTTTGTAATCTATCAGCTTTTCAGCACAAAAGAAATGGCTTTTGAATATGCATGGTTTACTAACATTTCTAATGATTTAGTTACTGTTTGACCTTAAAATTTTTGTTTACATTAAATCTCTTTTCCAAAACAGTGTGGGTTATTTTGTTTTATGTACTTAAGTATGCCTGGTAAGTTGGTTATATTTTATCTTTTTTGAAAAGTCACCCATAAAAAGCTATTATTAATGAAAACGAAATATAAATACAGTCAATCAGAGATATTTTTATGCCTTCTCTAAGGATTTTTCCTGATTTGTGATTCATTCAGTTTTTTCATTATCCATTTCCATGTGAAGTATCAAAGGTGTAAATGAGAAAATTTTAAGTAATTAGGAATGTGATTTATTTAAAGAAAATTTTATTTATTGAATTAGCCAAAAGTATGAGGTATCGACATGAATTCCAGAGAAGGCATGAAGTTTATTTTTTGGCTGCTACACCACCTCTCGTTCCCTTCTGTACTTTTTGTTTTAAAGAAAAATAGTTCTTGTAGACTTTTATATGATGTTCTTTAGTAGCAAGTTCATTTGTTTACTGGAAGCAATGAGAAAAGGAGTTTTTTTGTCCTCCTCCTTTTCTATCTTCCACCACCTCGGTAACTCCTCCTTTTTACTTCTCTGGTCTTCAAGTAAGTTGCTTTCTTTTTTCCTCTGTTTAAATAATCCTAGCACAAAAAGAATCATACTAAAATGCTAGTCAAGTCATCTGAAATTTCAAAGGGCAGATATAACAAATTATAATATGTTCTTAGGCTTGTGGTTAGTAAACAGCAAGGTTTGAGATTTCCCCTCAGATTGACACACCCACCTCTGTACTTACTCAAGCACCCTTTTAGCCTGTATTCTTTTTTGTCACCATGTTCCTCCCCCTTTCTCCTTCGCTAGCTGTAATACGGAGTTGAAGTTTGAGATTAATTATTCTGTATTACAAATAGAGTTTCTGCTTTACTTTTAAAAACATGTTTATCAGAAACACCCATTTCATTGGTTTATTTGTATAGCATTAGAATTTTCTTATCTTTTCCTTGAGTCAGTGGCTCTCCATTTTCAAGTGCTGCTTCTCCTTCCTTCTTGGGTTCACAGCTTTCCTTTTTGTTTCCAGCTGTGAAGCAGCACTATCCTACAATTCCTGCAATACTAGTAAGATCTGCTTTTTTTTTTTTTTTTTAAACTTCTCTAGATCAAACCTTCTTTCTCTGCATCTTCAGATTAACAAAAAGAAAGTTTTGATTCCCCAGAGTTTGGATGTATTACTCGTCTAGGGGAAAAAAAAAAATATCTATCTATCTATCTATCTATCTATCTATCTATCTATCTCTATATATATATATATGTGTGTGTGTTTGTGTGTGTATAGGAGTCTTTTCCTGAGTAGGTTCTCACGGCCTATGCATCTGAAAGCACTGGCCCTAGGATTTGATCTTTGAGACTTGTAGGACCCTGTTTATGTGAAATAATGACCAGAGGGCCTATTCACAGCCTTTTAATACTGTTAATGACCTTGAAAGGTTCCTTTAGAGGGGAAATATGCTCTAAACTACTACTCTATTTTGAATTCACCCTGAGAACAGCTAAAGCAGTTTACTAATAAAGGGGGTTTTTTTAGTTATAAAATATGGAAAAGAAAGGTATGAAATTATTAGAATAAATCTAGTGGTTTTCCAGAGGGTTTTGAAACAGATCTTTTCCTACACTAAACTTATAATCAGATGATACTTGTCTCCACATTTAGTCAATATGTGGGTCCTAGTACTCATGTTTGGAGAGGTTAGTTGTACTTAAGTAATGGAAGATAGTTGAGAAATTTCTCCATTACAATGTTTCATTAAAAAGTTCTTTGGTGACTTTTTTTTTTTTTTTTTTTTTTTTTTTTTTTTTGAGACAGAGTCTTGCTCTGTCTCCCAGGCTGGAGTGTAGTGGTGAGATCTTGGCTTACTGCAAGCTCCACCTCCCGGGTTCATGCCATTCTCCTGCCTCAGCCTCCCGAGTAGCTGGGACTACAGGCACCTGCCACCACACCCAGCTTATTTTTTGTATTTTTAGTAGAGTCAGGGTTTCATCATGTTAGCCAGGGTGGTCTCGAACTCCTGACCTTGTGATCTACCCGGCTCAGCCTCCCAAAGTGCTGGGATTACAGGCGTGAACACCGTGCCCGGCCCGAACTCCCTTTATCTTCTAAATGTGGAGGCCAGGTAAAGCTTGGCTGTGAGTCTTCAGTAAGAGCAATCTGTTTGTTTTTTAAGTTACAGGAGTATAGCAGACCTTCTAGTATGAAGATAGTCCATGCTAAATATTCAGAGGGAGATAATGTTTACAGGGAGTATTTAGCCCTTGTCACTCTAGAAAGCTGTAGTGGACAGCAGTGTTTATACTGTGTTTAAGAATATAGGAAAATAGACCAGGCACGGTGGCTCACACCTGCAATCCCAGCACTTTGTGGGGCCGAGGCGGGCAGATCACAAGGTCATGAGATCGAGACCATCCTGGTTAACACAGTGAAACCCTGTCTCTACTGAAAATACAAAAAATCAGCGGAGCGAGCCAAGATCGCACCACTGCACTCCAGCCTGGGCCACAGAGCGAGACTCCGTCTCAAAAAAAAAAAAGAAAAAAAGAAAAGAAAGAAATAATATAGGAAAATAGAGATAAATGGAAAGTTCTGGTCTTTATTATTTTTCTTAGGAAATTTTGACTTACATTTCTTAAGTATATTACTAGTCTCTACTTCATGATACATTTTTACTTCAAATTAAATTTTCTCTAGGTTAGCAGAAAATATCTACATTTAAGTCTTTCCTACTGTTAGTAGGGATTTGAGCTTTTATACAAATTCACTTAACAGGCATTGGTGTAGTCTTTCTACTCTAATTTCCAACTGTGTAAAATTGGGAATAATAAATAACCTACTTCAAAGTAGGAAAATTTAATAAGAATAATTGCTTTTGGCAAGTAGAAAGCCTTCCTGGTAATTCCAAATAGCATTTCTTGCCAGAGCACGTACTTACCGGAATACTCGACTTTTCAAAAAGTATGTTTTGAAATAATACTTATTTCTTGTTATGTCTCACTAAGCTTTTAAAACTTGCTCTTTAGTATCTTGCTTGCTAAATTTAGAAATCTTATTTATTTTTACCTTCCATGTGCAGTGACTTAGTGGGAAGGGAAAAAGTTATTTTAAAACAACAAAAATTACATAAATGCATCTATATGTGTCGTAATAGCCTGACAGTTTCTTGATGTAGTGTTGTGTCCACCATAATTTTATTAAGAATGACAAATTTATATTATGTCACATCTTCTTTCTCTTACAAATTTCAGAGGGTGTTTCACAAACATTTTTGACATGCAGTGATTATAAATTTATTTTACATGACAGCCCAGTGTGTATTTACTGAGAGAAAGTATGTATTTACAACCCGATTCACTGTGTATGTATATTTAAAATTTGGATAAAAGATTCATGGGACAATACTTTCTCTTAAACCATTTGATCCTCTCATATTTTTTCTCTCTATTCTATTTTTTTTAATGTTGCTAGCAACCTGCAGTTAAAAAAGCATTGGTCTATTTTGCCCATATAAATATCAGCATTTAGGTTTTAATATACTAACTTTAAATATGAAGGCTAAGAAGTGTAGATAATTTAATGTGCATAGATTTTGTGTGTATAATCATAGTAAAGCTTTTTTTATTTTGCAGAAATACCATTTTTAAGTGGTGCCTCCTAAGAATTGTCTATGGCAGGAAAAAATTTTTGTTGTTGAATATTAATAGAGTGGCTTAAGTGGCTAATGAGCCCTTTGTCAGAGTCGGCTTTTCCTCAGTTCAGTCAAAATGTTGATCTTACTGAATGCCCACTTTTGCCATTTCCCTGCTTATCCTCGACTGTGCTGTCTCACTTTAGTAATTCACTATCTTTATTCTTTTAGTCCTTTTGGCTGGAGAATTGTTCTTTTAAAATTCATACAGTTGGATAATCTTTCTAAGAGCTACTTAAAAATTACACTTTCACAAATATTCCTATAGGAAACTCTTATGTATATTTTTTAAAATTTAGCCATACATTTTAAGAAAGGAGAAAAGACTAATATTAATTGAATACCTATTATGTTTTTTAATGTCTTAAGTACTTTTCTGAGCATTTCATTTAAATTATTTGATTCTCACAACAATTCAGAGTCAGAGTTATTATTCTAATTTTATAATAAGGAAGATGCAAATAAATAATAAATCAATAAATGATGTAGTAATTTTCTCAGGGTAAGTGAACAAACCATAATTAAATTCTGTTCTACTTCCAGAGTCTGAACCTTAAATATTTTTTGTAAATACAATGACTCTTGCTTCAAAATGTACATTTGTCCTATTTATAATAGTAATGTAGTGACTCATTATGGAGGAATTAGAAGAAACATTTTGGTATATTTGCTTTCGGTCTTTTAAATATTATGTTATAAAGTTGAATTTATGTATTTTCAGTCATTCTGCTTTTTTCACATAGTATCATTTTATATATACACACACATTTTCATATGGTAAATATTCCTTGAAATTAACATTTTAATGGCCACTTGATAATGTGTTACATGGATATATTCTAAATTAGATTTTTTTCTATTGGGCATTAATGTTGTTTCTAGTTACTGAGAGGAATATTGGTAAGCATTTTATCTTTGTGTATAAATCAGTGTCAGTGTCTTTCTTTTCTTAGATAGATTTCCTGGAAGGATATCATTTAATTAAAGGATATGAACTTTCGAAGGCCACTTGATGTGTCAAATGTGTATTTGACAATTGTTGAATTGTCAAACATGCTCATAATGTATAAATTAACAAGGCTTAATCTGATTGACTCCAATATGTGACTGTAATCAATTTTATACATAAGAATAGCTTCAGCTTCCTTAGAAATTAGCTCTGGGAGTGACTTTTCATAAAAATAAAATATTTTTGAATGAAATGCAAACTGAGTAACTCAGTAAAAAAACTTTACTAATTCAATTTTGTGTATGCTCATTTTTAATTTAAATATGGTTAACATCGAATATGGTATTTTCTACCTTTTTGCAGCCAATTTCAAGGACTATCTAGTATAGTCATTGGTTAATTGACTAGAAATGTGCATCTAACTCATGGTCCAATAGGCCTTCCACAAACATAGGAATGGGTTAGTTTCTTGGAATTATGAGAAATGCAGCATTAGTGTTTTCTGTATAAAGCATTTTATTACAATCTGCTTTGCAGCTTGTGAGATTTTTTTAGCCAGTGTTTTTTCCTGTGCCATAATGCTTACAGTATTCTTGTACTCTGGATAAATATACTGTGTCTGTTGGTCACATCAATTGAACTATACTATTATGATGCCATTTAGGTTTTTTTTTCCTGAACTACTCTACATCGTCTGAGAGGTAGATGTTAATGGATTCTGTGTCTTTGAGATGTAGACCCACGAAATTAATCATCTAAAAGTGAGCGTGCCTCTGTAGTAAATGCTTAAGTCCCTCTTAATCACTGTGATACTTTAAAAAAAGAACAACAAACGGCCGGGCGCGGTGGCTCAAGCCTGTAATCCCAGCACTTTGGGAGGCCGAGACAGGCGGATCACGAGGTCAGGAGATCGAGACCATCCTGGCTAACCCGGTGAAACCCCGTCTCTACTAAAAAATACAAAAAACTAGCCGGGCGAGGTGGCGGGCGCCTGTAGTCCCAGTTACTTGGAAGGCTGAGGCAGGAGAATGGCGTAAACCCGGGAGGCGGAGCTTGCAGTGAGCTGAGATCCGGCCACTGCACTCCAGCCCGGGCGACAGAGCGAGACTCCGTCTCAAAAAAAAAAAACAAAAAAAACAAAAAACGATTAACTAGTCATCGATTTAGAAAAGCCATTGAACTCTTTATTTCAGAAATTATTTATAAACAATTTATATTATCAATCTGCTATCTCAGTTTTCTGAGGTCTAGAGGCACCATTTTGAGATACAGAGGAATAAGAGCATTCCTGTTTCCCAAAAAGCACTGGAAACTGTGATTGGCTTCATGTGATCTCTAAAACAAAAATCTTTAAATCTAGTTGTAATACAGTATTAGGGATACAGTTAAGTATTTCTATACTGATGTGCAGAGCCTCACTTATAATTTGCATCATATTCAGATTAAGATCAGATTATACCTTTAGTGGTCCTTAATGCAATGGCAGTAATAAAACTAAACTGGCCGGGCGTGATGGCTCATGCCTGTGATCCCAGCACTTTGGGAGGCCAAGGCAGGTGGATCACAAGGTGAGGAGTTCGAGACCAGTCTGGCCAACATAGTGAAACCCCATCTCTACTAAAAATACAAAAAAATTAGCTGGGCATGGTGGCATGTGCCTGTAATCCCAGCTACTTGGGAGACTAAGGCAAAGAGAATCGCTTGAACCTGGGAGGTGGAGGTTGCAGTGAGCCAAGATTGCACTACTGCACTCCAGCCCAGGGAACAGTGCAAGACTCCATCTCATAAATAAATTAAATAAATTAAATAAATAAATAAATAAATAAATAAATCTAACACATACTTAATCTTATTTAATTTGATAATATGCAGAAGCCTCTCAAATTATTTAAAAATTAATTTCTATCTCCTTCATAAGGGGTTACTTGGGACTAAAAGTTTTTAGGTATTTGGAGTATGAATATTAAATTTTATCAGAATTATTTTCAATATTTTGTTTGGTAAGAGTCTTCAAGTGATTTCTCTTAAGTGTGAGAAGTTTTACACATGCCTTTCTGAGTTTATGAGTATTTGTACTAACTCACAAATTAGTAAGAAAGTATAAATCTAATGTTTTTGTTATGTACAAATATATTAAATGAAACAATGAATAATGCCTAGGAAAACACAAGAATAGCAAAGCAAATACTTGTGGCTGCCACCCAGTCATGGCAATCCTTGGTGTTGTGTGTGGTCTCTGATGCCATTGTCCTGTCTTTTTCTTGTCTCTGCTCTCCCATTATGCCATTGGCAAGGAGTTGAGAAGTTAGTCCATTACTTCTCTGACAAAGCGTGGTACAGTACAATTTCGGATTTTTTCCTACCACCTTCCCCATAATCACTTTTTTGGTTTTTTTTTTTTTCCAGTTTGCATGATATGCATGTCAGAGCCTGCATGAAAGTACAGGCATGTTACAGATGGCTCTATTTCCACCTTCCTTTTTATGGTTAAAATGTATTTAATAATAACAATAAACTTGTATGTACCCGGGAAAAATTAGCTAAATTCTGTCTGTCATGCAGTAGCATTATTACACTTTGGAACATTTCCTGCTTTCTACTTGGTACACTTTGACATATTTTTACTCCATCAGGACTTGACATTTTAGCTGCCATCTTTTGCTAATAACCCTAGAACAAGAATGCTTTCAAAAACTGGCGTGAGTGCTTTTCCGTATGCTAATGCTGTAGATCTTTGAAGTGTTGTAGAACAGTAAAGGTGAACTGTTTTGCTCGTTGATGGGTACTACTATGCCTTGTTTCATGTTCATTATGTTTCCCCCAATAGGTCACTGTGGAATCACCTCTTTCCAGAAATACTGTTCCACAGTGTGGCTTGAGTATAGTGTCTGAAAGTTATCCTGGGTAGGCTAGATCATCTAAGAAGGAAATAGAACATTATCCAGGAAAGTTCGTTCCCTAATATTGGTATTACATCTGCCTGTAGTGTTTTAAAATATATTAAAATAATCATCTGGTTATATTGCATATTCTGAAAGCCTGTAAACTCATCAGAACTAATCAAATTGCACAGAATATTACATTTTAGTGCTGTATTTTAAGAAATTCTCTGATGGTTCAAATTCTGGCTTTGCCGTTTGCCAAAATGTTTGAATTTGAACATGTTAACATTTCTTGACCCCAGTTTACTCATTTATAGAAAGAAAAGAACAGTATGTTTCACCTAGGAGTCTCATGATAACTAGAGATCATGCATGCAAACTCAAGAGTTTGGATCTATACCCTTGGGAAGAAGGGAACACTGTTCTCTAAGAGCCCAGAGTGTAACATTTCTCAGGTGTTTATGTGTCAGGCATTGTACTGTTACTGGTTATTATTTGCAACAATTCCATGAAGTATATATACTGATATTACCCTCATTTTGTAAATTATGAAATTCCATTTCAGGGTAGTGGGATTATTTTTACCCAATATCTCGCCTCAGTGATAGATCTATAGGTGATAGATCCAGGATTCAAACTCAGATCAGCCTGATTCTAAAAGCTAAGTGATTCAATATTGTGTTGTACCACCTCCTTTGTAGAGCCATTGGAAAGTTCTCTCTAAACTTGCATGTCATTGCTCTGGTTCTTATCTCCAGGAAGGCAATTAAAGAGCCTTGACTTCTATGTCATATCAAATATGCTTGATATGGATTCAGACATATAGATAGTGTTGACATTATTGAAATATGTTTTTGAATCCTAGAAACCTCATATTCTAGTTTATTATTATATTGCTAAAGAACTTACTTTTGTTTCGAAGACCCAGTTACAAAATAGCTATGGCTTGAACTCATCATTCTTACATCCTTTAATAACCATAGATGAAATTTATTGAGCACATAGTATGTGCTAGGAAGTCCTATGCTAAATGTTTTACATATGTAATCATATTTAATTATTAGAATTTTCTAGTAGCTGAATGCTTGTTAAGACACTTTTCCCAACCTATTTCTAGTCTTCAGATAAAAAACAGTTGGTGGCTAAGCTTTTAAAAGGTCATTATGAGAGGTACTTGTATATAACATGCAGTCAGTATTTCCTGCTGTCCTTCTAAACATGAATCATTAAGCTAATCACAGACTTATTTGGAGGGAACAATGGGTTTTTCCTATCAGATTATTTTTCATCAGTGTTTATTTTTTGAAACCAGTTTTTATTTAAGCATTAATGCTTCATCATTGACCTAAATCAGTTTGGTAATTCTTGGCCAAATAAGTAATTCTTGAATATACCACTAATATTTATTCACTTATTTATTTATCTAGCAAATATATATTTAATCCCTACTTTGTGCCAAATACTAGAAATACCAGCTATAACAAAAAATGAATAAAGCATAGTACATGCCTGTAAGGAGCTCCAAGTCTCTGCTTATCTTTGTAAAGCAGCCTAAAATAGACATTTACCATTATTATTAAAGATGTCTACCAAGCCTTTTGCACAACCACCCTGTAGTGCCTATTGCTGACATTCTTGACCTTGACGCATGGAACTCTTTAATCTGAGAATTATCAGAATGGTGTGCTGAAGTTTACATATCTAATTAAAGTAAGATTTGAAGTTGCTGAGTTCAGTTAGAGGCACTTAGCTCTGTAAGTCTGGGGATAGGTCCTCGTTTTGATGCTTCAGTAACCAACCCCTCCACAAGTTTCAGGATTAAAGTTTTACTCATTTGTGACTACAGGGAGTAGTTAAGATACGAGATCTTTCCTGAAGTCCCCCAGTAGTGGGGGGATTCCTTTTGCCCTCTAGGTTTTGTGGGCTTCTGAGGCAATGAAATCCACGGATTAGTGGACAGCCTCCCCAAAGGCCTTTTTTGTATACAAGCCAATACCTCATCTTGCCAGTCCCACCTTCAAATCTTTTTCAGTCCTCTCCAGATTTTATGCCAAAAAGCTTACGATATGGTTTTTCTAACAATTTCATCCCCACTGGTTACATTCCTCACTAGTTCCGCTGGAGTGATCATTCTAAAACACACACATTAGATATTCTGATTCCTCTGCTTAAAATTCATCCACATCTCCCATCATCTACAACACAAAGTCATAGCTACTTAGCCTGACATGAGTCCCTTAGGAGCTGGCCCTTAGCTATGCTTTTGCACTAGCCTTTCAAATTCAGTCTAAAATTTGAAGTGACTGGAACATGGCATGGTCTTTTTTTGCCTCTGTGTTTGACATGTACTAGCTCACTACACAGGATATTCTTTCCTTCTTGTTTACTTGATAAACTCCTGTTCACCGTGTTAAAACTCAGGGCAGATTGTTCACCATTCTGGTATGCCTCCTGTGACCTCTCCAGGCAGGCATGTTTTCTTTTTGTTCCCATATGTTGTTGTGCTTAAGACATGATCGCATCATTCCTTTACCTTATTGTCTCCCTCACTAAGCTCCTCAAGCACAGGAACAAAGTTTTGTTCAGCTCCAGATTTTCTCACTTCTGGTACAGTACATGATACATAATAAACATTTAAAAAGTGTATAGTTTTTGATATTCATTCCTATTTATATTATCCGTGAGGATATGCAATCTTTTTATATTTACATTCTAAAAATGTCTGAGGGCATCTTTTTAATGGCCATAGAAGTAGTAGTGGATGTGGGCAAGATGAATTAATATCTGGCATTTATATTAACACAGTTGAATGTTTAGAATTTGGGGAAATTGTAGCAACAAGCCATCAGAACACATCTCTGCCTTGCTTGCTAGAGGTTGAGAGGTAGCTTGTTGTTCAACTTGCTAGCAGGTGTAATCAGCGGCAATCCAGTCTCTAGTGGGTAGCCACTTCCATGTAGTCTTCCACATATCAGGAGCAAGTTGTTTCCTTATTCCTCGTGAAAGAGACTTTTTGTTTTTACAGTAGTGGAATTGATCTTCCAAATATAGTTACCAAATAAATAATAAAATAAGACATTGATTTGGGAAATTATATCATGCCACCAAAATTAATTTTTAATAAAAATATAAAATTTTATTTAGCAATGGACACCACTGATTTAGTTAATGTAATTCACTAGTAGTATATATGTCTAACTTGTAGTTTAGACATTTATTTATAAAACTGTTAAATTCCTCTCAGTTGACTCAACATTTTGTTATTCTTTAAAAACTGGCTGTTTTCTAATTCATTAATATTTGATATGAAGCTTTATTGCATTTAATACAAATAGCTTGGTCTTTCTGACTCTGCTGTATTTCCATTTATTTCTCTGATAAGCAGTGGTCAGTTGAGTACTGTGAGTAATCAAAACAGTACAAGTGGTGAGTACAAAACAGTACAAATTTATAGTTCACAATGGCCCTTTCCTGGGCATTTCTGGAGGTTGGTTGTCTTAATAATCAGTTTATTACCTGTCTTAATTGAAAAATCATCTTTTTATGCTTTTCACTGATAGCACACGTTTATACCTTTTTTTCTTATTGGCAGTAGACATATTACAGTAAAGTCCAAAATTGTCACTGATATTTTCAGAAGTCTTAAATTGCTTTAAGATTTTTAACTTGGCACTAGAATATCTTACCATGTTTGAGGGTGAAAAGGGAAAACAAATCCCCATTCAACCAACCAGTTGATGCCTCCTTGCTGATTACTTTTTATTCCCTTTGGTAGATTTTGGTTTGTTTAATATGGTCCTGCTCTATTTTTTCACTAATCTTTCAAAGTTTTTGATCACTTTGGCACAGTTATTTTTGTCTAGGGAACCCCAGGGAGAATCTGTTGATTTAATTATGTGGTGATTTTAGTACCTTCTGTTTTGCAGGACAGTTTATTAATTTTTGTGTTGATGTACTGTGAAAATACCCAGTGACTTTAAAGTCTGGGATATTTAGCTTGAGGCAGCAATTGAGCTGACTTGTTTATTTCAAACATTCTGCAATATGATTTAATGTGACCTATTTCTGTACAGATTAATTTTGAATAGTCACTGTCTTGATTTTTTTTTGTTTAATGGCAAGTCAGCCGTATGCCATCACAGCCAACCATCCTCCATGAGTTGATGAGCCTTGCCCTCAGTCACTCCCAATCCAGCCATAATCTAATCCCTGGCTGCTGATCCTGGGCAGCCATTGTCCAGTGCTGGTCAGGGAGGTGGAAGAACTGAAAAAACACAAATGATGCAGTATAAATAGATCCGCCCCTTCTGTTGGGGAAATTAGAGCTAATATGTAGATTTGTTCGTGGATTAGCTTAGCAAAAAAAAAGTTATTAGTGAGAAATGGCCCTTTGAAGTTCACGTTGTAAAGCCCTTTGCCAAAGTCTTTGACATTTTGGCCCACATTATTTAAAGAAAGAGTGTGTGTGTGTGTGTGTGTGTGAGAGAGAGAGAGAGAGAGAGAGAGAGAGAGGAGAGAGGAGAGAGGAGACAGAAGAGAGATTGAAAGAGAGTTTATGCATTTGTAGCAAATACCACTGCATCAGGACAGGCCTGGTAGGCCCTGCCCCATGTATTTTAACTATTTGGGCCATTGAAAGATAGCTTTAAGATTTGTATTTTTTACTAGATACCACCAAGTCGTGGAAATTGCATAGTTCCTCTGATTTTTTTTGAAACGTAACTACACAATGAGCTTCAGGGAAGTACGTGTGAGGCATATAGACCGTAAGAACCTTGTTGTCGTAGGCTTCTGTTCTTTAGTTCCGGTCAAAGACAACTTCACATTTGTTTTAGTCTGAGCCATCATTCAAAAGGCTGATTATTCTAAATTCAAGTAAATGAATGTTTACTTTTGATTAGAGTAGATCTGTTTTTCACATGTCAGCCATAATAGCAGTGAGACAGACCAAATAAACTCTAAAACATTTTATTTGGAAACTTTTCAACAAGAATATTAAAAGGAGATTAGCATTAGCTAAATATCTTGACCTATATTTGTTAAATATATAGAATTTCACATAAACTGAGAATATAGTATTCACTCTAAATCTTGTTATCTGCTGGTAATTTTCATTCTTGACAGAAGAACAACACTTGTTAATGTGGTATACAACTTTTTTTTTAACTTTAGTGTAAGTACTATTCTGAAGGTCACAGTTAACACCTGAATGCTTTGTGGAGGTTAAACCAAAAGCTGTAGAATCATTCTGTCAAGCTCTAAGGTTTTAAAATACTTAACAAATCTATTATGGCAGGAATTTTTCTATAATAAATTAGTATTTTAATGTTTTCTTTTTCTCATTTAATTTTGGATCTTGTTCAGTGTTTACTGCCTGTATCATTTTTTGTTTGCATTATCACTCTTGTGTGTGTCTAATTTGCTTGAATATTGCAGTTCATTTTTTAATTAAAAGAAACTCCACATATTTTCCATATTAAAGCCATAATAAGTACCAACACAGCCTAATTGGTATTTATATTAAATCTGGGTGGAATTTCTAAAATAACTTGTTGCTAATGTTGTTTTTAATTTTAACAGCCTCAAGTACTACAGCCTTCCAGCAGCCTTCCCAGACCCACAGACCACACCCAGGGAAAACTAATAAAGCCACAACATATCGAGGCCCACAGTGAATGCGCAATCCAAGACATGCATCAGGGTGTTGCGCATCTGGAAGAAAGCTTTACACAAGTCTTGCAACAAGAAAGCAACTATGGTTTGGAAGAGCAGCCTTTTTCATCAGGCCCACAATTAACAATGGATGTGGCTAAGAGTACACCTTCTGAAGCAAACTTAAACATTACTGTAAATGCTCAAGAGCCTTATCATTTGGCAAACAATCAAATTAGTGACGTGCAGTTTATACCCACTTCTCTTCAGACACCTCCCCAGTCAAGTACAGTAGACCAGGCTAAGAGAGTTGGAAGAAATCAGTCTCCACCAGTGGGTTATGTGTCTCAGCCCAAGTCCTTGCAGCTTTTAAAGCCATCCATATTGAGTTCTTTGGTACCGCCTCCAGTTTCTGAATCATCTCCAAGTAGGACTTCCACTTGTAAAAAGTCACCAATAATCGCAACATATAATTCAGCAAAACTTCAGCCAACATCTAGTCAAACAAATCTTGCAAATAATCAGAATCTGAAAGCATCTAAGCTCCGCCCCCCCTCAGGCTCTTTCAAACAAAAACAAACAAACAGCCCCCAACTAGAGCCTCAAAGCTTCCAGGCCAAGACAAGCATCCCAAGGCCACTAACACAACGAAAAGAAATCATGCAGAATCCGAATGGCAATTTGCATTCTGGGGATTGTTTGGCCTCTAATCGATATTCTCGTCTTCCTAAACCAAAGATACATTAAGTACATAGCCATCACCTGCCAATTTGTTTCTTAAAAACGATCTGTTCTGTAATAGCTTTATGTGCAGCTTGCTACCATGGTGGAGGTTCCATTGAAAGCCTGCAAATCTTAAATTAAAATGTGGAAGCTTCTA
This sequence comes from Mandrillus leucophaeus, assembly GCF_000951045.1. Taxonomy (NCBI): domain Eukaryota; kingdom Metazoa; phylum Chordata; class Mammalia; order Primates; family Cercopithecidae; genus Mandrillus; species Mandrillus leucophaeus. Next base: position 375,777 of record NW_012098932.1, on the reverse strand, counting down.
CTAGTTTGGCTCCTTCATTTTATATTCTGGTTGAAGTACATGCCATTTGAGCATAATTATCTCAGGTAAACACGAAAGTTTGCTTACCCATTTCAGAGGCCTGCTAAAGGCCCGAATCATGTTATCTATCCCTCTCCATGTCAGAAAATTCATAATATTTTACTGAGCAGGCAAGAAATGTGCTTTGCTGGTTTAGTCCTGTTAAAGTCTGTATTTATTGTGGTTGTCAGAACCTCACCCTTTTTCACTTGTCTCTCCTGTGAATATGGCTACTATTTTAACGAAAGATATGGTAATAATGGAAGATGGTAGTCTGTAAGCAGAGTTCTGGCCAGTGTTTTGTATATTTAAAAGGTCTATGCAAAAACTTTGTGATGAATAAAGGAGATTAGGCTTTTAATGGAAAGTCTATGTAAGTTTTGTTTTTCCTTGCCAGGGTCAGCCAGCTAATGTTACTATTGATTCATTTCCCAAATTCCCCAGGCTGAAAATGTTTCTTATTACATACAAATCAGTTGTATATTCCTTTACATCTTGTTTTACAGACACATGCGGTGCGCGCGCACACACACATGCACACACACATAGATTTATATTTGTATTTGTTACTGGGTAAATTTTGGAGAGCTTGAGGTACATCTTGAAACCTGTACCTAAAGATGTATTCGTTTGTAACATATGTTGGTGCTAGAGTTTTGCTGATAATTCAGTTTTGAACCCTTGGGCTTATGGATCCATGATAGCCATTTTAAGATTCCACAGCATTATGTCTTTAATTGTAATATTTATATTTATTGATTTTCTGCTAATATCTGAAGACTGAAATAATGAACTTGAAACATTTGCACAAAACTTTGATGGGATATAAATATACCATATATAGGGATTTTAAACTATTTTCTGTAGCAAAACAAGTTAAAATATTTTGAGAAAAATAAATTTAAATAAGACTATCTTGAGAAAGCTGGAGTTCATAATATTCCCCCCACCCTCCCCAGTCTCCTAGGTTTCCTTTTTCTGTGATTTTTTGGGTTTTTTTGTTTGTTTCTTGAGACAGAGTCTTGCTCCATCGCCCAGGCTAGAATGCAGTGGTGCATCTCGGCTCACTGCAACCTCTGCCTCCCGGGTTCAAGCGATTCTTTTGCCTCAGCCTCCCAAGTAGCTGGGACTACAGGCATGCGCCACCATGCCTGGCTAATTTTCTTGTATTTTTAGTAGAGATGACGTTTCACCTTGTTGGTCAGGCTGGTCTTGAACTCCTGACCTCAACTCCTACACCTCATCTATGGTGTATTTTTGAAAGACAATTTTTTAAAGGTAGATTTTGGGAAAAAATAGAATTGAAGATGGGAAATTTTGTTTTATTAAAAAGGTGCTAGAAGGCATTTCAAAGACAATATTCTTATTTTAATACGCTGTAGAAGGTAGGTGTGGAACCTCCATGCTACCATGTGCACGAACCTCATTATGCTTTCGGCCACTTGTCAGTTCAGTAAGTATGCCGCCTTCTTCTCCCAAATCATGTCATCTTTAGGTTGTTGACCTGCAGCTGCTTTAAATGAATTAGTATCTTTCAGATAGATAACCTTACAAGGAGAATGTTTTGAGCAGCTGACCAAAAATGTATCAAACAGGATTATGGCCAAAAAGTCGCTCAAATTTCTAGAGGTTCCTTTAAAAGATGTATGTTGATGAAATTGCCCCTTTCTAAGAAAAACAACAGCAAGTCTTTTAGTAGAAATTTGAAAGAAGTGTTTGCTACCATTTTGACCCATTATTCCCTTACCTATCAGATGAATTTGCCATTCACTGGATGGAAACTATTCTTGGATTTGGTAAGAGGTGAGCAACACAAATCTAGTATCTTATTCTTATGTACCAGCACTTCTGATGGAGAAGCAGTGAAGTTCAGAACATTCTTCACGTAGTCCGGATACTGTTAGAGTCAGGCAAATCAGCAAAGCACTTATTTGTTTATGGAGTTGACCCATGATGGCTGCAGTTGTAAGTGGGCATATGTAGTCTATCATTTTGAAGGAGAAAGAAAACCATTCTCACATGTTGCAAATATGTGAATCATACTGTATTTCCCTAAAGTAAAACATACCGTGACTTAGTGGTTTTTGGTTTATTTAGAAGTTGGTTTAGACCCTTATGAAACATTATTTACGAGCTGGCCTTATCCTTAAGGGAAAAGTTCTAAATTTTTAAATTTATTTTTAACTCCCTAGTCTGAGGGAAATGTCCTTATTGTCCATTACATAAAAATGTTGACTCCACTCATTTATTTTTCTCCATTTTTTCCTCCATGCATTTATTCCATTTTTCTCTATTTTTTTCTTCCCTGTTGGATTTGCAGAAATGTTAACCAATTAGCTCAACTTTTCTGTACCTTTGTTGAGTCTTAATCTTTTCGAAGATAGGCTCATCGTATATTTATGAAGCATACTATATTAAGAGAAAACAAATCTAGGATGCTTGCATGACATAAAGTATTTACCTGCAGTTTTCCTTAAAAACTGCAAGAATATCATGCTTGTCTGCTCCTTAGTAAATGTTAAGTCTGAAATGGAAGTGAGGATGTAACTCTACTGAATAATCAAAGATCATCTTAGATTTGGCTTGATCTGTGTTTATTGCTTCTATTAATGTAAATCAACTCTGTGCCAAATCCTCCTCCACAGGAACACAAACCGTTTATTGTCTTAGTTCTGGTGATATCAATGAAAATAGTTACAGTATATGAATTCTAAGTCCTGAGGAAGAAATTTTATGGGCTTTGTTAAGTTTCACATTTGTAAAAGAGGAAATTAGTATTCAGACTTCGATATTTGGCTGTTAATGGGATGCATATCAAATTTTTAAAAGAAAGCTTGGCCTAAGGAGTTTATTGGTACAGGTGCAGATGATTTTAAGGCATTAAAGGATTATAGAGTTATGTCATTTAGACTGTTTCTAATAACAGACCAGCTAACATTTTTCTTTTGGAGTCTCATTTTTATTTGTGCAATATTTTCAGGCATATAGGCTACTGTTCATTGTATTTATATATATATTAGAATTTACTAAGTACTTTAACAAGTAAAAATCTGAATATGAAAGAAAATATCAGATTTGCACTTTAAATGAGCTTAATTGCTTGGAGTTGTGCCTGAAATATCGAAATGCCTCCTATTGGGTGTGGCTTTGTTGAAATAAATTTGTAATTGTTGCTGTTTGAAGATATCAGTACAGCTGTTCACAGAACTATATTCCCAGCACTATATTCCCAGCATGTCACTTTTCCCATTAAAGCACTAAGTTTTCTTTGAATGTTCCATTGTCCTGATAAGTATTTTACTTTTTTCTCAGTACATCAAAGAGCGCGTGATGCCCCTACAGCTGTCACTTCCAAATGTTCCTATAGCATAAATGGTGTTACAGACACAGGGGTGCATTCTTGGTTTCTGAGCAGAGTTGTCATACTGGTTTCCTGGTCTCTAGGGCACTGGGGATGTACTTTGAAATCACCAAACAGGCTTGCAATTAAGATCAATAAGACTGCAGCACCATTTCAATTTACTTTCCATCTTACACAGTAGTTTTTGTGTTTTTAAATTCGTTTGGGTGGTTATGTTTGCATGCTTATGCACACATTTGAAAATTAATTATAGCTGTACTACCTGATGTTTTTCCTTGGGGATGACGGCCTTGTTACTTTTTAAATTCTCATGCTTGAATTATATTTTCTAATGATCTTTCACATCTCCCTTTAAGTTTTTTGCTGCAGCAATTTGAGAGAATACTTCTGATTAAATGATTCTGATGGTGGGCACCAATCTACAACTGTGTCATTAACTGAAGATACATGTTTTAATCTTGTTGGGAATAAGCTCACCCACTTTCTCCTTGGTAAAGCATTTACTTAACAAAATAATACCCTGAGAATGTAAGGTCTCTAAGTCATTACTAACAAAGAGCAAAAATAATATCTGCAGTATTGTTTTTCCCATTGATTTTAAAAGTCAGTTTAGAGTACAAACTGTATATTAGAATTTGCTTGTAAAATGAATTCTAAAAAACAGATGTAAAGTGTCTCCTGAAAATGTTGGCATAGTAAATAAAAATAAAGTTCATAATTATCAGAGTTCTCTTGTCTTTCTCAACATTGACTCCCATAGTTTACTTTTTCTTTGATATCTTTTTCCCACAAAGATCTAAGGTACTGTTCATTTGCTTATGTTTTTCTCAACTCTGACACTTTATTTTACATGCTGCCTTCTTCACACACATCTTCACACCCCAAGCCCTGACTGAGCAGGAGTTGATCAGTATTTTGTTGTGTCTTCACAAATTCTGTAAGTGATCTAGTAGTTTTGTTTCCATTGTAATAAAATATCTGCTTTACCTTAGAATATTGGGATAATGGTTAATGGACATTTCAAGAAACAGGAGCACCTTAGATTTAGAATGCTGTACAAGGAAGAAAACACTTGTAATTTTAATTATTTTGTCTTACTGTTTTTAAGCCGTATACAAAATAGCTTGAGGCAAGAAAGGTGTTTAGTGAAATGTTACATAATTTTTAGGAACAAAAGGAATAAGGAATACATATTTTTTCAGTTTTACAGTTTAGTCATAAAGATGCAATAGTCATAGTATGTAATAAGATACAAAAAAGTTGATGCAGTGATATTAATCCAAAATGGTTACATGAATTCTGGGAAAGGAGGGAAATTTCATTAATAGTAAGTTTGATAATAGCATTTATTACCTCTTAAGACACCTGTGTGAACTTTAAGGCCATCTGAGTTGTTAGTGTTGCAGACTTTTGCTCCTTAGATGAGCTAAATCAGGATTCTTGTGTCAGGACCAGGAACATTTAGACACGCGGACACATTGAAGTGTGTGGGGAATGGAATTCATTGGGCAAAAAGGAAAAAAAATCTCAGCAAAGCAAGGGGGGATCCTGTTAACAGGCCCCCATCTCACAGATTGATTCCATGCCACCACACCTGTGAGCTGAAGAGCTCAGGCTCCTCCCACCTGCCCAAGGCTGGAACTTCCCATGGCCCCACCTAGTTCTCCCAGTGCACAGGCTGGTTGGAGATTCTCTGGGAACCCTCCCCCTTATCTGCCTTCTGCATCTATCATTAGCAAGTATTTTCTTACACTAAAAATTTTCCCTTTTAATTTTGTCAAGTGTAGTCATTTCAGTTTGTTCATTTATGCAGTTGATTGCACATTTTCCATTTTGAAAATATTTTATCCCTACAGAAAAGACAAGCATGAGCTAAAGAATTGACTTCCTTTGTTAACTTGGTTTAAGTCAGTTTGGTGGGATGTCTTATCTGTGTCACTCGCTGTGCTGGTTGCAGGGTGTACAAAGATAACGATACAGGTTCTGCCTCATGGAGCTTAGGAACCCTAGGGGATTTTTAACATCATCCCATCCATTGCAGCGCTGAGCCCTTCCCTTGCATTCCCTGATTATTATCTTCCTTTGAACCTACCCATCTCCTTTGACTTTTCCTCTTCAGTTTCATTTCATTCTGGGCTTTAACTCCCTTGCACTATTCTCATCTTGGATTCTGTATTATATTTATTCTTGTTTGGTTGCATGCCTTCATTTCCCTAGAAAACCTGGCCTTTTATTATCATTTTATCCAAGAATGAACTCCCTCTTTAGCCACTATTAAATACTCTGCTTTCTACCTTAGGTTCTTAGAATTTAATTTTAAGACTTAACTATCCTAAGACCACCGTCCCTTTTAGAACCTCAACCCGTAAGATGTTGCTTTCTGAAGTCTAACATTCAAATTCATGTCCAGGCTTTTCCTTCCATCCCATTCTCTTGGATAGGTCAAATATAATATGGTCTACTTGACGTTTTCGGTTTCTATTTAAATTTTTATTTTTAATTGTTATGGATATATAATTATACGTATTTATGAAATACCTGTTATTTTGATACAAGCATACACTATAATAAATCCGTGTAATTGGGATATCCATTACCTCAAACATTTATTATTTCTTTATGCTAGGAATATTTCAAATCTACTCTTGTGGTTATTTTGAAATATACAATAAATTATTGTTAACTGTAGTCACTGTACTGTGCTACTGAACACCAGGTCTTATTCCTTTGAACTGTATTTTTGTACCCATTAACCATCCCCTCTTTATCCCGCCTCCCCACCACCCTTTCCAGCCTTTGGTAACCACTATTCTACTCTCTACCACTGTTAGATCATTTCTTTTTTATCTTCCACATGAGTGAGAATGTGCAACGTTTGTCTCCCTGTGTGTGGCTTATTTCACATAATGACCTCCAGTTTCATTCATGTTGTTGCTGGTTTCCTACCATTTCTTGCCATGAAGTCTCTAAGGAGGAATTTAGGTCATCCAGAGAAGCCTTTTCCTCATTGATGAATCCTCCCACCCACCCACCCATACATACAGCCCTCAAATTAGCATCTTGCCTATGCAAAAATCAGAGAGGAAGAAACAGTTCCTCACAGTCTCTTCTCTGGTTTCTCAACCTGAAAAATGATATTGCTATTTTCCAGATCTCAAAACAACCCACTCCTTAATCCTCACATGAATTCATTCAGACACCCATTTTGAGTATGAATAATCCTTCTTTGCTAATATTTTAACTGATTACAGAACAAATGCTTTCTGCAGCAAAAGTGTATCTCAAATGTCAGTCTACTAAAGTGAAAGGTAACTACTCCCCACAAGAAACATGGTTGAAATGCTTGTTTTGTGCACAGCCCTGGTTTCGATCTTGTGGCAGGAGGTGGATGAGACAGAGACCCTGCAACCGAAGAGATCAAATTGCAACATGACAAGAGGGATCCCAAACAAAGCACTGTAAGAGAGCCACTGGGCAGGAAGGAGACGTTTGGGACCACAGGTGAACTCGCTTCCAAAACCATTCATCCTTGACAAATGTGCATGTGTGTTAGGATTTCTTTTTAATTACAGTTAAATAAAAATTAGGCCACTATCACATAATCTGTAGTGGTAACGATACATTCAACGAACCTGAGACCTTTTTAAGCACGTATCAGTTCAAAATACTTCGAATTATCAGGAATTTAAAAAATTTTCACAAGTTTTAGCTGAGGTTTTGCATTTATAGTAGGTCAAATGCAAATGTGAATTGCAATGAAAAACAAAAGTAATAGGACCTGTGATGGATTGTTAATGCAAATGGTTTCTTAAATTGTGTTCCAGTTTTGCTGAGATGCAAACACAGACGCTGTAAACTCCCTGCTGCCAGGGGCCACCTCCACCAGGTTCAAAGATTCAGGACTAGACAGAGCTCATAGGAGGTGTTTGGGAAAGGGTTTGGGCCAGACCTGGGCACTCAGAACCCTGGTCCTTGGTCTGACTACTCTCACTCTAAGAAGAATTTCAGCTGAGGGAAGGCAAGCAGAGCACACAGTGCTTTCCTGCCTTAAACAGCTCCTGAAGAGTTCAAGGGGGAAGCAAAGGTCGAGACCATGGACTTAGAACTGTTTGTGAATATTACAAGAAGCGTTATTGAAGTCACAGAACAAACCAACCACAAAAGTACAAATCAATGATTTTTGCTATTAGTCAAAGAGATACAAAACAGAATGACATGCTACTTACATACCTTTATATGCAAAGAACTGTTTGAAAGAGTGGAGCACTGGAAAAAAAATGTCTGACAGTAGGAGAATGATTAAATTATTTATATGACAAGATGATGCCACAGTCAGCTAATGCTCCTGGGGAATATTTACTCAAAATATTTACATTATAACAGTATTTATTCAAAATATTCATATTACAACTGAGGACAAAAGCAAAATTACAAACCCATGAATGTAGTATAATATCAATACATATATACTTATAAATACCTATATAAAAGAATAACTTCTTAATGGTGGCTGAATTATTGGCCATTTTATTTTTTATCTTTTTACACATTTTCTGTTTTTTAAAAATGGTGAGACTATGCTCTTATAATCAGAAAGTGCCTGTGTATGTCTGTGTGTGTGTTTAATAACAGGGTCATTTCTGTTGCCCAGGCAACATTTGTAAAGCACCTGGCAGATAGGCATCCAATAATTAATCTCTCTTGCCACAGATTAATGAGTGGTCTTGGTCATCATGGGATGATGTTTCAGAAAATTTTAAGTCACTTATGCAAAGACATAGCAAATGGCCTATCTCCCTGACCTCAAAACTAGTATGACTGCATTATTGTTTTACTCCTTTTTGTTCTGGTAATTGGGGTTGGGAACACATTACCTTTTGAATCAGGATCCATCCACTGTCAGTGACAAAATCTATTTCTCCCAAACCTGAATAGTTTGTTCCCTTAGTATGGAAGCTTGGAGAGATTCATCCTTACTTACGTCGACCCTTCTCTGTGTTCTTTGTGTAGTATTTTCTTATTAGTCATCAGTTCCATCTACACCATCCCCAATAGGAGTGCCCTAAACAAAATCTTTATAGACTGACAAGTCCTTTCCAGTGTCCTGCTGCATGAGGGCTGTTTGCTGTGGGATGTCAACTCTTAGTATATTAACTGGACCTTAGTGCATAGTGTGACCGAATGCAAATTGCATTGGACACATTTTTATAGCATGGCTCGATGGTGCTGGAAACCAGAACAGACGGATCCCAGGGCTTTGCCCCACACAGTAGTTACAGGATTGAGGATTCCTCTGGTTTGTTCAGCCACTGCTCTGCTGCCTCCTGCCTCCCAGGCTGGGATGAGCTAACGAACAGGCCATCTAATTCTGCTAACTGGTTTCGAGTCATGGAAGGAGACCCTAACCTTTAATTATAACATTTACTTATGGTTTCCTTAAAGCTAAGCAAATGCTACTCTGGTTGAAGTGACCTACTAGAAAGCCTACTAGAGTCCAGTTGCCCAGCTCTCAGGAGCACAAGGCCTGGTCAGAGCTTCCTTCCTTAAGGAACAGAACACAAGACTGCATGAAAAAAATAGGAAAAGGAATCCTAAAGCAAGCAACTGTGTTAAAATCCAAGCAGGTATTGACTTCTTTTGTACAAAGAAGTAAAATTTTTCCCACAACAACAATTTTTCTCTTTGTATCAATATTTAATTTTCTGTAACCACACTTCATCACCACTTTTCTAGTAACTTTTAACTGCAAAGTTATGTGACCATTTCCTCTGCCTGAGGAAAAAAAATATATATTTTTTTTCCTTTCTTCTGAATACTGCCCTCCCCGCACCCCCTCCCAACCCCCCGCCTTGTGACAAGTTCAGAACATCAAAGGTAAGTGCTTATGCACCGTGTACCTTCACTGTCTGCCTCTGCCAGACGGGAGGGGAGCGCAGAGACTTGTGCTGGCCAGGTCAGGCTCTGTGCACAGGGATTTGGGCTGTGGGGGAAGCTGCTCTTTATCCTCTTCTGCCTTAGGGCAGGCAAGATGGGAACACTCTTCTTAGCTTCTTTCAATCCGTGCTGTCTGTGGTCTCTCACTCCCGCTTCTGAGTATTCCCAACAGTCAAAAGAATTTTGCCCAGTTTCCCTCAGTCCTTTGCAGTACACATTATAAATTACTTTTGAAGATGCATCTTCACATAAGGTGTCAGGCACTGTAAGCCACCCCATCCCCATCCCCACTCAACAGCCACTGGTGAGAAGATAAGCCATTTTTTAAATGTTTATAATTATGTTTTTTGAGATGGAGTCTCTCTCTATCACCCAGGCTTGAGTGCAGTGGCGCCATCTTGACTCACTGCAACCTCCGCCTCTGGGATTCAAGCGATTCTCCTGCCTCCGCCTCCTGAGTAGCTGGGATTGCAGGCACCCGCCACCACTCCTGGCTTTTTTTTTTTTTTTTTTTTTTTTTTTTTAGAGACAGAGGTTTTACCATGTTGGTCAGGCTGGTTTTGTACTCCTGACCTCAGGTGATCCACCCACTTTGGCCTCCCAAAATACTGACGTTACAGGCATAAGCCACTGTGCTCACCAAACCATTTTTTTTTTAAGTAGGTTAGTTTTCAAAAGATGTGTCTCATTTTACTGTTTTTTGTTTGTTTTCTTGAAGAGTCATTACTTTATTGAAGCACATTTTACATATATAATTTATCTATCCAAGTATACAATTTAAAGATTTTTTATAATAAAAAAATTAGCTGAGCATGGGGTGACATGCACCTGTGGTCTCAGCTACTTGAGAGCCTGAGGTGGGAGGATCACCTGAGCCCAGGAGGTCAAGTGAGCCGTGATCACGCCACTGCACTCCAGCCTGGGTAACAAAATAAGACACTGGAAAAAAAAAAAAAAAAAAAAAGATTTTTTAGTAAGTTTACCAGGTGTGCAACCTTTGCCATTTAGAATGTTAGAATATTTCCATTACCCCGTGTTAATCTCTGCCCCCTCTTGATTAAATCAAGCATCATCTACTTATTGTCTCTATTTATTTGCTTTTCCTGTACTTTTCACATAAATAAAATAATATCAGATGTATTCTCTTGTGTCTGCTTTCTTCCACTTAGCATAACGATTTTGAAGTTCACCAAAAATCACAGCAGGAATCACATCTTTTTTTTATTGTTGAATAATATTCCATTATATGGGTATACCTTATTTTGTCTATTCATTCACCAGTTTATGGACATTTACATTGTTTCTAATTTTTGGCAGTTATGAATACTACTGCTAGCAACATTTATGTGTAAGTCTTCAGACATATTGAGAGAGGAGGTAGGAAGAAACCCATCAGGCAGGCAGTTAAGGGAGGGTCCTGGGTTGAGTTCTTTCAGACAAAAGAACAGCCTGCAGGCACAGATAAGGGACCTTGCACAGTGGGGCTTGCCTGAGACATGCCCACAGCCTCACAAATAAAAGCAGTTACACAGGAGATTTGCCTAGATATGCCTGCAATGGAAAATTCTGTCCCCTGACACATGCACAGTAAGGGGAACAAAGCAATGCAGAGTAACTCAAGCTAAGGACCCACATGCACACTACGAGTGTTACTGGGGGCTCCTTGCTCCCATAGCTCTCAAGATGGCGGCAAGCCTCTTGTTTTCTGACCTAGAGTTCTTGGCTTCACAGATTCCAAGGAATGGAATCTTGGGCCATGCCGTGAGTGTTATAGCTCTATTAAAAGCTGTGGGTCATGGAAGAGAACCATGGAACCCAGCAACTAGTGTTTAGTTTGATTAGGACAAACCCAGGCACTTAGCCTTGGAGGAACAATGGCAAGCCTTTAGCCCTATCAGGAGTGGCAATGGGCGCCTCACTGGATCAGGAGCACAGTGGACACCCTGCCAGATCCAGAGGGGTGGAAGTCAGCAGCGAGTCTGCGACAGCAGCAAACAGCAAAAGCTCAGCTTGAGCCGTAACAAACGTGGACCAAAACAGTGTGCAGTTGCAAGATTTAAGAGTGAATACAGAGCTCCCATACAAAGTTCACCATACAAAGGGAGGGGACCCAAAGGGGGTAGCTGTTGCCAGCTCGAATGCCTGGGTTTATATCCCAATCATTGTCCCTCCTGCTGTGCTCTTAGGCAACAGAAGATTGGCTATTTCTTTACTTTCTGTTTTGCCTAATTAGCATTTTAGTGAGCTCTCTTTACTACCTGATAGGTCAATAGGTCGAGTGTGAGTTACGTTGCAAGCCCCTTGTTTAAAGGTGGATGTGGTCACCTTCTCAGCTAGGCTTAGGTATTCTTAGTTGGCCTAGGAAATCCAGCTAGTCCTGTCTCTCAGTCCTTGCTCTCAACAAGAAAACCCAAGTGCTGTTGGGGAGGTTGGCTGATGACCGCTCTAACTGCTTCCTGCTGAATTGGGGCATAGTAGGGGTTGTGCAGTTGAGATTTCCTCAGGAGAGGTGTCTTCGATGTCATTAACATTGGAGCATGGGCTAGCAGGCCAGTCCAGGGGTCCACAGTAGATCTTAGTTATGGACTGCATCTGGAGTTCCATTTGAAGAACGATTTATAGTTTTACAGCTTTGATTCTGGAAGAGACAAACTTAACAAGAAGGTTAAAGACACAGGGATTGAAATGTATGACCTGAAGTGCAGGGGATTATTTCTTTGGCACACTTCACAGGCCCTGACTATCTACTTGATAGTTTTGAAAAGGCCTGGTCCAGTAAATAATAATTTGGCCATCTGATGGGTGCTATCAATGCCTAAGTGAAAGCTTTGATAAAGGATTTTAAGTAATTTCCACTGGTTAGCTGCAGGCAAAAGTATTTTTCCTTCTTCCATGTCTAGCCATCCTGAGGGGAGGAAATGATGTCCTCATGAGGTTCCCCATTCTATTTCTTCTACTGAGTACTGGGGCTTGGTTTCTCAGAGGGGATTACCCCATACTAGGGGTCCTTCTATAAGCATTTCTAATGGAGGGTCCCACCTTATGACTCTTTTGGCTTCAATATCTACTTGGCGGTTCCCTTCTATTTCCCTTTCCTTTCCTTTCTGATGACCCTGGCAGTGTAAGACTGCCACCTCTTTAGGTTTCTGTACAGCCAATAATAATCTCCTAATGGCTTCCTGATGTTTGATAGGTGTTCCCTCGGAAGTTAGGAATGCCCTTTCTCTCCATATGCTGCATGGGCATGGAGGACTAGGTAAGCATACTTAGAGTCTGTATATATATTTACCCTTTTTCCTTCTAATTCTAGTGTATAATGGCCCCTGCTTTTGCTAGGATGTCTCTCCCTGACAAAGCAGTGGGGCTTTCAGGCATAATTAGAAAGGCATGTGAAAAGAGTAAAGTTCCCCAGTCACAACTTAGTGGCTGGGAGAAGTATCTAGTGACTGCCTGTCCTAGGACCCCTCGGATAGTGACAGATCTAGAGGACAGTTGTCCGGGACAGGAGAGTAAGACTGAGAAGGCCACGCCAGTGTCCAGGAGACAGTTTACCTCCTGGCCCTTAATGGTAAAGCGTACCTGGGGCTCTGTGAGGGTGATGGCTGGCACTTGCCCTGGGCACCCTCAGTCCTGCTGCTGGATCATCTGGTTAGTGGCTTCTGACTCAGAGGACCTTTGTCTCCTGGGGCAGTGGGCCTTCCAGTGACATAAGGGGCATGGGTGAGGGGGCGGCTTATTTCTATTCAGACAATCTTTTTTAAAGTGTCCTTGTAGACTGCACTGGAAGCAAGCCCTATTAGGCATTCGATTTTCCCAGCCTTTCTGTGTTCCAAAGCCTCCAAAGTCTGCTTGCCTGAGGGCCATGACTAAAGTGGTAGCCTTTTTTTTTTAATCTCATTTGTCCAGTTCTACCTGCTCTTTCTGATCTCTATTATAAAAAACCGAGATTGCCAAGTTCAATAGGGTTTCTAAGTTTTGCTCCAGGCCTAAGGCAGACTTTTGAAGTTTTTTTTAAATGTCTGCAGCTGACTGAGTGATAAACTTATCCTTTAAGATTAGTTGGCCTTCAATAGAGTCAGTTAACACAGAGGTGTGCTTCCTCAATGCCTCCCTCAGTCTCTCCAGAAAGGCTGCAGGATTTTCTTCCTTTCCCTCTGTTATAGTGGACATCATGGAATAATTTATAGGCTTCTTCCTAGTTTTCCTTAGTCCTTTTAGCACGCAAGTTAGTAAATGTCTGCGGCACCAATCTCCATGTTCTGATTCTGCATCCCAATGAGGGTCTACACTGGGAACTGCCTGCTGGCCTGTGGAGAATTGTTCTCTTTCCTCTGTTGTCATCCTATCATTGACCTGACTGAGATACCAGAGATCACCAAACTCTTGGGCTGCAGTTAAGGTGGCACTTCTCTCATTTGGGGTTAGTGTCTCATCCAGCAGTAACATTGTATCTCTCCATGTCAGATTAAAGGATTGTCCTAACCCTTACAAAACATCAATATAGCCATCAGGGTTATCTGATAATTTACCTAGGTCTATTTTAATTTGCTTCAAGCCTGACAGGGAAAAAGGTACATACACTCTGACTGGGCCGAATTCTCCAGAATACATCTTAGGGGCGTTTTTGCCTTGGGCAGAATGTTTCCCATCTGAAAACAAAAAACAAACAACCACAACAACAAAAAAATAGGGATGTCAGCACCCTCTATGGTCCTAATGCTTATTCCTTTCCAGGGTGCGTAACCACCCATGGACCTCTGCTTATCGGATTAGTTATGCTCACCGATGTAGCAGTCCTGCATCCCTTTTCCCACTTTTCTTGACCACAAAGAAAGGGGTCTGAGCTGCTGCATTCTAGTAGTCCTTTACCAGCATGCCCAACATTGCCTTTGGTCTCAGGCGTGAGTCCTAGAGCTGGGTTGGGTTCCTGAGTATTTCATAACAACCCAGTTGCCCCATCAAGATGCATTCCCATAAACAACAGTTCTTGTGCAAATTCATTTCAGAGAGGGTGTAGGTAACATTTTGAGTCAGGATTGAGATAGAGTTTTTTTAATTCTGTAAGTACTTTACGGCTTAACTGAGTGCAAACAGCTCTAACGTTTGAGCAAACCAATTATTAGGCAATTCTCCTAACTGCTTCCACAAGAGTCTCTCTATCAATTACTGAATACTCATTGTGGTTTTTTTTTTTTTTTTCCTCGATCACCTGGGAGGAACCATCTATCCTCATACTGAAGGGAGTTCCTCCTAGGTCTGGTCAGACCTTTGTATAGTAATTAAGATTTAAATCTCCTGTTAGGAAATCTGCTGGGTTAAGGGAATTTTCAGTGGTTAATGTTAAATCACCTTTTTTCTAACAGAATAGCCCCATACTTTAAGATTTGAGGTAGTAAGTTACCTTTTTGCTTTTTTGACTTAGGATAATTCTGAACTGGTGAGTTGTGTCACAATGAGGTTTCCCCTAAAAGTTATTTTTCTACTTTCTTCTGTTAGCAAAGGAGTTGCCACTACAGATTGAATGCATTTGGGCCATCTGTGGGTTACTGGGTTAAGGATTTTTGATAGGAAGGCTACGGGTTGTCAGTGGTCTCAGTGTTTTCAGGCTATGCTCTTGTTTTCACTGACAACAAGGTAGTGTTGGAGTGTTATAGGGTCACGGAGAAGACCTTCAGTGATCAATTATAGGTTTTGAATGTACCCTGGCTTTTAAAGGGATAGGGCACACTTTTTTCTTTACTACTTCTTTCTCTCTTTGACTCCCTCTTTGTCTTTCTCTCTTTCTCTCCCCTCTGTCTCTCTCTTTTTCTCTCTCTTTTCTCCTAGCCCTTTACAAACATGAGGCCCTGGCAAGGGTGGTGGGGAATGGGTCCCACATAACTGCCCATGTCAAGAGCTGTGTGCCTAAATTGGGAGGGACACCAGGGACATGACTCTCTGGGTTCATAGCCTAGGGGCCTAAGGATGCAGAGTAGAGCTTGCTTAGATCCCTTTGGAAATACAACTTGCTAGAGGAAATGAAAGTCTGAACCGTTAGTACCTAGGCGGCAGGGATCGGAGGAAGTAGATTCAGAAGTAAGGAGAATTTTGGGGCTACACTTTCAAGAAAGTTGTGGTCGGGACCCAGGAAGTATGGGTCAGAAGGAAAGGTAGGGGCGCACGCATGGGCAACTATTGAACAGAGACTTCTGGCTGTGCCATGATCTCAACTGGCTAATGCCGGGAGTTTGAGATGACAGTTTTCTGCCTCTAGTTGGCCCTTGGCTTTCCCAGGGAAATTGAAAGTGGAAGCTGGTTCTAGGCAGACCAACGCTCCCAACTCAGAAGGGTTGGGGGTTGTTAGAAAGCCCTACCCCAGACAGCCTCATGTCTGAGTCTTAAGTCCCACGGCCATGCTAATCATTTTTAACTGGCTGATGGGTGCCCAGTATTTTCCTCCATTTCTAAGGAAGGATAGTACAGAATAGCAAGCAAAAGTGCTCCAATATTACTTACCGCCTTGGAGGTCCTTATGTGGTTGCCAAAATGTTACCGTGGGGGGGGGGGGGTCGTTGCTCCCAGAGCTCCCAAGATGGTGGCAGGCCACTTCCAAGATGGCAGCAAGCCTCTTGTTCTCTAATCTGGGATTCTTGGCCTCATGGATTCCAAGGAATGGAATCTTGAGCCATGTAGTGAATGTTATGGCTCTATTAAAAGCCGTGGGTCATGGAAGAGAACCATGGAACCCAGCGACTAGTGTTCAGTTCAATTAGGACAAACCCAGGCACTTAACCATGCAGGAACAATGGCAAACCTTTAGCCCAGTAGGGAGCAGCAATGGGCACCTCGCTGGATCAGGAGCACAGTGGACACCCTGCCAGATCTGGAGGGTGGAAGTCAGCGGCAGGTCTGTGACAGCAGCAAACAGCAATGATGGATGGCGAGTGAAAGCTCAGCTCAAGCCGTAGCAAACATGGGCCCAAACAATGTGCAGTAGCAAGATTTAATAGAGTGAAAACAGAGCCCCCATACAAAAGGAGAAAACCCAAAGAGGGTAGCCATTGCCAGCTCGAATGCCTGGGTTTATATCCTGATCACTGTCCCTCCCCCTGTGCTCTCAGGTGGTAGATGATTGGCTATTTCTTTACCTTCTGTTTTTGCCTAATCAGCATTTTAGTGAGCTCTCTTTACTACCTGACTGGTGGGATGTGAGCTAAGTTGCAAGTCCCTTGTTTAAAGGTGGATGTGGTCACCTTCCCAGCTAGGCTTAGGGATTCTTAGGCAGCCTAGGAAATCCAGGTAGTCCTGTCTCTCAGGAGGATGGGGTGAAGCTACCAGAAATTCATGCCTTATGCAAATGAGACATGTAGCCCTCATTACTTTCTTTTAAAAGCCTCTGTATTCAACTGTGAAACAGCAACCCTTTCTCAGGACCCCTCTCGGTGGCAGAGAGCTTCCTCTCTTTCTTTCCCTTATTAAACTTCTGCTGTAACCTCACCCTTGGCACGTACGTGTCCTTGATTTCCTCGGCTGTGAGACAAAGAACTTCAGGTGGCACCCCAGACAACAAGGCCATTTCAATATATTTTCGTTTCTCTTGGGTAGATACCTAAGAGTACAATTTGCTGGATCATATGAAAAATTTATGCATAACTTGTTAAGAAACTGCCAAACTGTTTTTCTTTTTTTTTTTTTTTTTGAGACGGAGTCTTGCTCTGGCCCCCCGGGCTGGAGTGCAGTGGCCGGATCTCAGCTCACTGCAAGCTCCACCTCCCGGGTTTACGCCATTCTCCTGCCTCAGCCTCCCGAGTAGCTGGGACTACAGGCGCCCGCCACTTCGCCCGGCTAGTTTTTTGTATTTTTTAGGTTAGCCAGGATGGTCTCGATCTCCTGACCTCGTGATCCGCCCGTCTCGGCCTCCCAAAGTGCTGGGATTACAGGCTTGAGCCACCGCGCCCGGCCAACCAAACTGTTTTTCAAGGTGGCTTCACCATTTTATGTCCCTAGCAGCAATGTATAAGTGTTCCCATTTCTTCACATTCTTGACATTTGTTACTGTATATTGTATTATAGCCATTGTACTGCATGTGAAATGGTGTCTCATTGTGCTTTTGCTTTGTGTTTTCCTATTGACTAATACAATGAGCATCTTTTCATGTGCTTTGCTTATTAGCCATTCATATACCTTCTTTGGTGAAATATCCATTTAAATCTTTGTCCATGGTTTTTGATGGGCTTGCTTATCAAGTATGAGCATTGTTTGTATATTCTAGATACAAGTCACTATCAGATATGTGTTTTGCAGATATTTTCTCAGTCTGTTGCTTGTCTATGTCTTTTAGGGCACAAGAGTTTTTTGATTTTGATGAAGTCAAATTTGTCAATTTTTTTCTTTTGTTTTTTGCTTTTGTGTTATATCTAAGAAATTTTTGCCTTGCCCAAGGCCTTGAGGGTTTTCTCCTATGTCATTCTTCTAAAAGTCATATTGTTTTAGCTCTTACATGTAAGTCTGTGATCCATTTTGAGTTAATTTTTGTGTATGGCATGAGGTGAGGGTTAAAGCTCGTCTTCTTGCATGTGGATACCAAATTGTCTCACCACCATTGGTTAATAGGGCTATTCTTTACCCAAGGAGCTCTTTTGGCACTTTTGTTGAAAGTAAATTGACTGTAAATAAAAGAATTTATTTTCTGGATGGTCAGCTCTGTTCTATGGATCTATACATCTGTTCTTATGCCAGATCATACTGTCTTCATAATTGTATTATAGCTTTACAGTAAGTTTTGAGGTTAGGAAATTAAAGTCCTCCAAATTTGCTCTTCTTTTTCAAAATTTATGTGGCTATTCATGGTCTTTCATAATTCCATGTAAATTTTAGGATCATATTATCAAGTTCTGCAAAAATGCATCCTGGAATTTTGATAGGAATTGCATGGAATCTATTCAGTTTGGGAATAGTCATCTTGTCAACATTGAATTTTCCAATCCATGAACATGAAATGTGTCTAAAATTATTTAGATTTTTTTCTTAATTTGCCTCAGCAATGTTTTATAATTTTCAGTGTAAAAATCTTATACTTCTTTTGATAAATTAATTCCTAAGTATTTTATTTTTTGTTGCTGTTTTGTGTAAGGAATTGTATCCTTAATATCTTTTTCAGATTGTTCGTTGTTTATACATAGAAGTGCAATTGGTTTTTGTATATTGATCCTGTATACTGAGACTTACTGTGCTTATGATATGGTTTGGCTGTGTCCCCACCCAAATCTCATCTTAAATTTTAGCTCCCATAAATCTCATGTGTTGTGGGAGGGACCCAATGGGAGGTAATTGAATCATGGGAGCAGATCTTTCCTGTGCTGTTTTCATGGTGGTGAATAAGTCTCACGCAATCTATGGTTTTACAAAGGGGAGTTTCCCTGATCATTCTCTCTCTTGTCTGCCACCATGTAAGATGTGCCTTTCACCTTCTGCCATGATTGTGAGGCTTCCCCAGGCATGTGGAACTGTGAGTCCATTAATATAAATTACCCAGTTTGGGGTGTGTCTTGATCAGCAGCATGAAAACAGACTAATACAGTAAATTGGTACTGAGAGTAGGGTGCTGCTGTAAAGATATCTGAAAATGTGGAAGCGACTTTGGAAGTGAGTAACAGGCAGAACTTGAAACAGTTTGGAGGGCTCAGAAGAAGATAGGAAAATGTGGGAAAGTTTGGAACTTCCTAGAGACTTGTTGAATGGCTTTGACCAAAATGCTTATAATGATATGGACAATAAGGTCCAGGCTGAGGTGGTCTCAGATGGAGATGAGGAACTTGTTGGGAACTGGAGTAAAGGTCACTCTTGCTATACAAAGAGATTGGCAGCATTTTGCCCCTGCCCTAGAGATCTGTGGAACTTTGAATTTGAGAGAGATGATTTAGGGTTTCTGGTGGAAGAAATTTCGTTCTCTTTTTTTTTTTTTTTTTTTTTGAAGCGGAGTTTCACTCCTGTTGCCCAGGCTGGAGTGCAATGGTGCAATCTTGGCTCACTGCAACCTCTGCCTCCCAGGTTCAAGCAATTCTCCTTCTTCAGCCTCCTGAGTAGCCGGGATTACAGGCATGCATCACCATGCCTGGCTAATTTTGTATTTTTAGTAGCGATGGGGTTTCTCCGTGTTGGTTAGGATGGTCTCGAACTCCCAACCTTAGGTGATCCGCCTGCCTCAGCCTCCCAAACTGCTGGGATTACAGGCATGAGGCACTGCACCCAGCCGTGGTGGAAGAAATTTTGAAGCAGGAAAGTGTTCAAGAGGGAGCAGAGCACAAACATTTGGAAAATTTGCAGCTTGATGACATGATAGAAAAGAAAAACCCATTTTCTGGGGAGAAATTCAAGCCGGCAGCAGAAATTTGGATAAGTAACAAGGAGTCCAGTGGTAATCACCAAGACACTGGGGAAAATGTCTCCAAGGCATGTCAGAGACTTCAAGGCAACCTCTCCCATCACAGGCCAGAGACATAGGAGGGAAAAATGGTTTCCTGGGCTGGGTCCAGGGCCCTTGTGCTGTGTGCAACTCCGGGACTTGGTGCCCTGCATCCCAGCTGCTCCAGCTGTGGCTAAAAGGTGCCAGGGTACAGCTCGGGCCGTGGCTCCAAACGGTGCAAGCCCCAAGCCTTAGCAGCTTCCACATGGTGTTGAGCCTGCAGGTGCACAGAAGTCAAGAATTGAGGTTTGTGAACTTCTGCCTAGATTTCAGAGGATGTATGGAAACACCTGGATCTCCAAGCAAAAGTTTGCTGCAGGGGTGGGGCCCTCCTGGAGAACCTCTGCGAGGGCAGTGCAGAAGGGAAATGTGGGGTGGAGCCCTCACACAGAGTTCCTACTGGATCACCACCTAGTGCAGCTGTAAGAAGAGGGCCACCGTCCTCCAGACCCCAGAATGGTAGATCCACCAACGACTTGCACCATGCAACTGGAAAAGCCTCAGACGCTCAATGCTAGCCTGTGAAAGCAGCCAGAAGAGGTGCTGTATCCTGCAAAGCCTCAGGGGCAGAGCTGTGCAAGGCCATGGGAGCCCACCTCTTGTGTCAGCATGACCTGGATGTGAGACATGGAGTCAAAGGAGGTCATTTTGGAACTTTAAAGTTTAATGACTTCCCTATTGGGTTTCGGACTTGCATGGGGCCTGTGGCCCCTTTGTTTTGGCCAATTTCTTCCATTTGGAGTGGGTTTATTTGCCCAGGGCCTGTAACCCCATTGTAACTAGGAAGTATCTAACTTGCTTTTGATTTTACAGGCTTATAAGGTGGAAGGGACTTGCCTTGTCTCAAATGAGACTTTGGACTGTGGACTTTTGAGTTAATGATGATGAAAACAGACTTTGGGGGACTGTTGGGAAGGCGTGTGTTTTGAAATGTGAGGACATGAGATTTGGGAGGGGCCAGGAGTGGAATTATATGGTTAGGCTGTATCCTCACCCAAATCTCAGTTTGAATTGTAGCTCCCACAATTCCCACATGTTATGGGAAGGACCCAGTGGGAGGTAATTGAATCATGGGGGCAGGTCTTTCCTGTGCTGTTCTTGTGGTAGTGAATAAGTCTCACAAGATCTGATGGTTTTATAAAGGGGAGTTCCCCTGCTCATTCTCTTTCTTGCCTGCTACCACATAAGAAGTGCCTTTCACCTTCCACCATGATTGTGAGGCCTCCCCAGCCATGTGAAACTGTGAGTCCATTAAACTTCTTTTCCTTTATAAATTACCCAGTCTTTGGTATGTCTCTTTCAGCAGCATAAAAGCAGACTAATAGATCTTTTTATTAGTCCTGATCGTGCTTTTATGGGTTCCATGGGATTTTCTGCACACAGGAGCTTGTCATCTACAATAGAGAGTATTACTTTTCCGTTCTCAATGTGGATGCCTTTGTTCCCCACCTTGTACTTACCTGATTGCATAGCTCCACTTTTCTCTCGAGGCTGATGCTACTGAAGCTGGAACCCCCAAGAGATTGACTCCCTATGGCCATAGACCTGTGCTGTGACCTGTGGTGGCCCAGGAGGATAGCAGCAATGAGCCACAGCTGCCTCCCAACTTTGAGGGGGTGGGAAGGCAAAGCCTGTGCTCGCTGTCAGATGTCCATCACAGGCCCCCGTGGCCAGGGGGCATGGCCCCAGGTCTCTGTACCCTCTAATTTGGGACCCCTAGTTCTGAGAGCCCTGCTGAAGATTTTGTGTCTGATTCCTACCTTATTCCTCCAAACACACTTTGTAGCAAAAGATGACTATCTGGGCCCCACATGGTGACCCCAAATTGTTTTAATAAAGTTAGTCTTACATTATTCCTTATCAGTGAGTGAAGCAGTGGGAATCTTAGAAATACAGCACAGAAGGTTTGGGAAGCTGAGTATGCCAGACTGTAGGGCCTGTGGTGTTTAGACATATCCTCCCCAAACTGAGGCAGGGCCTCATGTCTAATACTGATTTTTTAACACAGGAAGAGATTTAGAGATGGAGGTTGAGGGGGAATCACTTCTCATGGAACCAAGGCGCTTCAGGGAAGGTTAAGCTGCCTTCAGAGGGTTGATTAGAATATCTGAGGGGGTGGAGTTTAAAGAAAGAATATTCAATACTATAATTTTAATTTTGCTTTCCAAATCTGAGTTTCTTTTGCTGTAATATTTAAATCCAACAAAATCATTTTTGTTCTTGGAAACAGAAAATACAGCGAGTCTCAAAGGAAACCACAGGGAGTTTGAGGGTTTCTATGGTCCTGCAGGTGGAGACCGTGCTGGAGAAACCCAGGGTTATACCCCCAGTTGGGTGTGGAATGCAGAAGCCTGGTCACGTAATAATATGTGATGTTTATTGAGTGTTCTCTCACACTCAACAGTAATAATGTTTGTTGAGTGCTTTATAAATGCAGCCATTATAAATGAAGGACCACTCTTGTTTAGTGTTGACGCAGGGTGCAGTGGAGAAACTAAAACACAGCCTGGGAGCCAAAAGTTCACAATAGTGTCAACTCTTCACTTGCTTTGTCAAAAATCGGGACGGGATCCAAATACACTGCACAATGACATTCGTAAAGAGATTTGTTCACCTCTCCAGCCCACTTCCCGCAAGCCTTCCCCATAGCACAAGCTGCTCTGAGACATCTTTCTTCCCAGTACACCTACCACATCCCTCCCTCCCCACCCAGTTTCTGACCCCAAAGAGCACCAGGGCCGGGAGTCAGTTCTCCCACCTTGGCGCAAACAAGAGCCCACGTGGAGGCCTCCTTTCCAACATCTCATAGACCAACAGGCACATGAGTGTCACACGGGGGTCTAAAAGCGTGAGTGCCATGTGCTGTGGTGGGTGCTTTATGGGTTGATGATGATAAGGATGGTTGCTACTAACTCCTGATGTTCTGTGTGGCCAGGCATTGTTCTAAGCGCTTTATGCGCTTATGCGCTTAGACCCCTGCCCTCAAATTCTTGCAACATTCTTAAGAAGCAGGCACTGGCCTCACTGTTTTACAGAGGAGAAGCTAAGGCTTGAACTTAGATACCTTCCCTGCACTTACAGCAATTAAATGGCAAAATAGAATTTGAAACCAAGTCATCTGCATCAGAATCCATGTACTTAATCACAAGGCTACTTCTGCATCTCCAGCTATATTTCATCTCAGTTCATTTTCACAATAGCATTTCCTTTTTCACCTGATAAAACAGAGGCTCAGAGTGTTAAAGGTCAATGGCCCAAAATCATAGAGTTATTAAAGTAGTGGAATAGGCCGGAGTGGTAGTGGGGAGGGCCAGCAGGAGGCTGAATGCGGTAGTCTATTGTACAATGCTCCCATCTAGTGGTAAAATCTGAAAACTTCCTTTTCTGCCCATTTCTAAAAATGATGTACAGTTGCTTAAAGTTTCAGAAGGCGGAAACCCTGTGAAATCCTCAAAGTATTAAAGTAGAAGTGAAAGGATAACAACGATATCATAATGGAGGAATAACCGAGGCAATAGCTTTTAACTGAGAGTCGACTTGGCTCTGAGTTTCCTGGCAGCCAAGGCTAAGAATGAAATGTGTGTCCCATTGCTTATTGCACAATAAAAAGTCAATTAATCCATCACCAGACCAGCCTTGGACTTCATTTTTAATTCAACAACAATAGCACTAAAGATGTTGTAGGTACCTTCCTGTGGACATTCATTTACCTGGAAAAGCCAACCAAGGGTCCTGATGGAACAGGTATGCCTGTTTAGATAGGGGCCCTGGCTCAGTCTTTCCCCAAGCAGTCATTCCTGGGATGAGAATGCCTCATGAAGGCTTCAGCAAGTGCTATCCACTAGGTCTTTTGGGCCCAGGCACCACCCACATTTGTGGTAGTTTTGGTTCAGTTATGTTTCGATGGTAGCGCTGAGGGCCTGGCCCCTTGGTTTGGACTTTGGGTGGTGGCAGTGATGGTGCTCTGTTGTTCCATGAGATCCAGAGATGCACTCTAGACCTGCGCTGTCCAATAAGGCAGTCACAGGTCACATGTGGCTCCTGAGCACTTGAATTGCAGCTGGTGTGAACTGAGATGCCCTGGAAATATAAAATCCACAGCAGATTTCATATAAAAAAGGTAAAATATCTCATCAATAATTGTTATACTAATTACATCTTGAAATAAATTATTTCATGCTGGATTAATAAAAAAAAAGTTGTTAAAATTAATTTTACTTATTTCTTTTCACATTATAAAATGTGACTTTTAAAAAATTTAAAATTGTGTATGTGGCTGGCACTGTATTTCTTTCTAGTCTAGAGATAGAAGGAATATTCTAGAGAGAGTATTTCTCTTTCTACCTGGCTCCGGAGAGAGGTGGACGAGGCACTCTGGTCACCATGTGCAATGCCCCAAAACCCTAAGAACCTTTTGTGTTATCGTGGGGAGAACACTTGTCTTGGTCTTCTAGCTGCAGGTTGGCTTAGAGTTGAAGAATTTGGGTAAAGTGTTCAGTGGCCCCAAACAACTTTGCTCTGCCAGTTGGGACACATTCTCTCTGTGTCAGCAGGCCGGGGATTGGGGTCGGGCTGTTGTCAATAATGGGAAAGGAGGGGCGGGGCAAGGCAAGTTTGTTTTTCAGAAGTAGAAAACCAACCCTGCACCTGAAGTGGGTGTCTCTTTTGAAAAGGATTATTTGGTCTCCAGGTATGTGGTGCTCCTTCCATCACTGGGGTCCAGGTCTGGGTCCCAGGATTTGGACTTCACACGCCAAGGCCAGCTCTGATTTGCTGATGTATCAGTTGTAGGTTTCAGAAGCCAATTTGCAAATTTCCTTTCAGATCTTAAAAAGGCTGGAAAGCAGGGAGATGAGGGCGTAAAGCTTTGTAAATTATCAAAATCCCAAGCACACACATCTTCAAGCACATGGGAACTACAAGTCCCCAGTCATTACTGTGGTTCTGCTTTTTCCCCCATATTATGTGTTACAACATTATGAGTCAATTTTGCAGAAGTTTTAGCTGCTTTTCTCTGGCTGCACCAATTATATCAATAACAAACTCACAATCACATCAAATGACTGTCAACATATCCCAGTGCACCATGCTCCATGTAATGACTAAATAAAGCAAAATTCCTTTATGGATTCCTTGGAGTATAATTGATCACAAGTTTGAGAATCTTGGGCTAAATCCAAAAGACGGCATCAAGCTCCCAGGCAGCTGGCCAAAATGTGAAGGCAACCTGCCTGGATAAACTTCTTCAAAGTTTCCAGTTTACTCTTAGCACCTCTAAGGTCACTGTATGAGTCCATTTTCATGCTGGTGATAAAGAGATACCTGAGACTGGGCAATTTACAAAAGAAAGAGATTTAATGGACTTACAGTTCCACATGGCTGGGGGCCTCACAATCATGGCAGGAGGTGAAAGGCAGGTCTCACATGGTGGTAGACAAGAGAACAGCGCTTGTGCAGGGAGACTCCTGTTTTTAAAGCCATCAGATCTCACGAGACTTACTCGCTATCACAAGAACAGCACGGGAAAGACCTGCCCCCGTGAGAGACCTCCCACCAGGTCTCTCCCACAACACCTGAGAATTCAAGATGACATTTGGGTGATGACACAGCCAAACCACATCAGTCACACTCCAATTCTTGAATGAAATTGGGTAGGACCAGTGCCCACCCAAATGATCAGAATGGTGTGTGTGCCTCCCACACAGTAACTCCTCCTTAAATGTGAGTTCTCACGTCAGAGGTGCATAGGGTTGGGGAGCAAGAAGTATGTAAGGTCTCCGCCAGGCGCGGTGGCTCATGCCTGTAACCCCAGCACTTTGGGAGGCCGAGGTGGGCGGATCAAAAGGTCAGGAGATCGAGACCATCCTGGCTAACACGGTGAAACCCCATCTCTATTAAAAATACAAAAAAATTAGCCGGGCGTGGTGGCAGGCGCCTGTAGTCCCAGCTACTTGGGAGGCTGAGGCAAGAGAATGGCGTGAACTTC
>NW_012098932.1:329741-349712 GCF_000951045.1 Mandrillus leucophaeus | reverse complement strand
AGAGAAAGAAAGAAAGAAAGAAAGAAAGAAAGAAAGAAAGAAAGAAAGAAAGAAAGAAAGAAAGAAAGAAAGAAAGAAAGAAAGAAAGAAAGAAAGTGTGTGAGGTCTCTTCCTGGGCTTAAAGCAGGGAAGGAACCCAAAAGCCCCTTGCTGAGCAGAATACTCACTGTGGGGTTTGCCCTTTGGTAAGTCAGAATTTTGGTGGTCGAATTCAAAAGCCTCCTGTAGCGTGCAAAGGACATAGCTTCAGAGCCTTTCAGGGTGGCTGGCTCATGATGGGCACGCCCCATCTCCTGTGGAATAAGACTTAGTTGTCTGTTACTATCTTGTTTCCTGTTACCCTGGGCTATGTCTCTTAGGTTGCCCCCAAATCTCCAAGGCAGCCTTGGAGGAGCCTCGCACCGGGCTCAAGCTAGAGCTCTCAAGGAAGAGCAAAGACGTGGAGTGACTAGGTGCTCAGTGAGTCTCCAGGGGAAACAGGATGCAGGACTGTGCTACCTGGCAGCTCTCCTTTCAAGGGGGATGCATCTCTGGCCATCATAAAAGATTCCGTTCTGTCAAGGGCCTTCCAACATGCAGAGCGTGAGTGAGGCCTGTCGAGGGGCTCCCGGGGCCTCTCTCACTTCGCCTCCTGCCTCCAGATGTTTCCTTCCCTGGGGTCTTGGCAGCCGGTCCTGAGCCCCGGGCAGCCAGTTTCCAGGACCTGCGTTCCCAGGCATGGCCACACGAGGTCGCGCGGCTCCCGCTCCGGAACCGCTTCACCAGAGCTGGGTCAGGCTGGCTCCGCGGCCGGTTAGGGTCGCGGGATCCCAGGGCCGGGTCCCTCGACCCTGCCTGAGCATCTGAGGGGCAACTTAACTGCGCTTGGAGATCCGCTTGACGACTTTGTCTGCCAGGACGCCCCAGCGGGGCCAGCTAAGCGTCCTGGCCTGCGGCTGCAGCCTGTGGTGAGGGGTGGAAACGGCGCCCTCCTCCAGGGCTGCAGAGGCGGTGAAGATTCCCGCGACCTGGCGGCACCAAGTCCTTCTCAAGCGCAGGGGAGAGGGAGGGCGCGGGGGTCCTGGGGGTCTCCCTCGGAATGAGGGGTGGGACCCCCGACGGCGCCCCCAGCCAGGGCCAGAAGCGTGGGCGCGCGGCGTTCCAGGTGCTTCCGTGCAACACGTTTCTGTCTCTCCCGTTTTCAGAGGGAAAAGTTGCCGTGGGAAGCAAGGATTCCCAAGCCTCAGTCCTGTCCACGTGGTGCAGGGCACCTGTCTTCAGGGGCCTCCAAGGAGGGCCTGGCCCGGCCCTGCCCAGGTTCAGCCAGGTGACCGGGGCTGCAGGCAGGTCCAGATGACTACAAAGTGTTCTCTCCTCCATTCTCCAGGCCTCTCCTGAGGGGACCCAGCTGGAAGGCCTATGGGCTCCCACCCCTCAGGGCAAAGGCTGGACTTAAGGGCCAGGCTTTCCACGTGTCATTTCCTCTCCGAACCTCTGGGTGTCACTCACCTCCAATTTCCTGTCTTTAGCTGGGCATTGATTGACAGAGCCGGGAATCTCTGCTGTCCCTGCTCAGGTAGAAAGGCTTGGCCTACTTCCCACAGGCCATGGTCCCCAAACACTGCTCAGCACCCCCAGGCAGGCTGCACATCTGGATGGGCATAGGGGGAATAGGATCCCACACTCACCCTCACCATGGCCTCCGGCCCTGCAGAGCAGGCTTCCAGGTCCTTGACTTTGGGTTTGGACAGATGACTTTGGCTAATGGAATATTAGCAGTCATAGGGTTAGCAAAGGCTTTGGGATGCGCTTGAGAGATTGGCTTTGCATTCCCTCACTCCACGGTTTGAACCTAAATGAGAAGCGTTTCCTCCTGGTAGCTGCTGCCCTTTCATCCTGGACCCCATAATAAACACACATAGAACAGGCCTGAACCCAGCCTGCAGTGGGGAGCCAAGTCCTGCAGTCCCACAGCTTGAAGCAGAGCTGCCCTGCTGAGCCCAGCCTCCACAAGCAGTCAGTGGTCTTCAGTGGGCCAGGCTTACAAGCATGGGAATTAGCGCTTATTGTCATATGCCACTGAGAGCTTGTGGAGGTTGTCCAGCAAAGCTGACTGACCAACGTCCTTTTCTTGGTCAGGCCTGAATGACTTATGCCCAATTCCATGATACAAATGATATCACTGAGACAACGTTATCTTGAAAATTGTGCAAGCCACAGAGCTGTCTGTCTTCCTAAGAGCTTGTATGGTGTGTATGGTGTATATGCTGTGTGTGTGTGTGTGTGTGTGTGTGTGTGTGGTGTATGTGTGTAGGCAGGGGAGGACACTGTCTTCAGTCAGAGTTCAGACAAATGCCCTGCACCACCAGGACAAGGTGAGGGGTCAGGCTGCTACCCAGCGTCACCCTGGGATGGAATTCCGCAAAGACTTGGTAGAGGGGCCCAACTTGATATAACAACGTTCTTATTAATTGTCTCCAAATTTTGTAGCCTCCACTTAGGGAACAATTGACACCCCATAGATAGATTCTGATTTTCTTTCCTTTACTCTGTTGGGTGAGGCTGGAGCTGCTGTCTTGTCTCATTCAAAGCCATGAAGACGCCACCGCCAGTTACATCAGTGTTTCCACGCATCATAGCTTTCCTTCCCTGTAGCTCAGGTACAACAGCATGTTCTAAGGATCCTGATTTGCCTCGAGTTTACACACCTGATAAGTGGTTTCCTTTCCAAGAGTCATAAAACACAGTGGATGGTGACCCGGGGGCCCAGCACAGGTATTCTAAAGCAATTAGCCACCAGCCAGGAAAAACCATTATATGAACAGTGGGCTGAGTTGTGATGGACAGGTCTCATTCCATGAAGATTCCCAATTAGAACTCTGGAAAAGGAGCGAACAGACAGACTGGCAAGCCTCTGCCTCTACTTTTACCCATTAGCAGCCCTCCACAGGTCACGGGGCGCTCCAGCTGGGCTTTGGCTACTGCGGCCCCCTCTTCCTCCTTTGCTGCAAAGCTGAACCCAGTGGTTGACTGGGTGGGTGGGGTTTCTGGTCAGGCCTGGACCCCTCCCGCTCTCCAGTCCTCCCCAGTCTTTACTGCCCTGTGTCTTTCTGGGGCATTGCTTTGTGCAAAGACAATACCAGGGAGTTCTCAGGAAATATGCCCCTCACAGACCCCGTAGGACTCACTGTAGCTGACATCTGAGCTGCTTCTCTTCTAAAATGTTGCTCCTAAAGCTCAAAAACAGGAGCAGATTTCAGCAGCCGCTCCAATTTCTCTTGGTGTGATGGAATACTGAAGGAGAATTGCCCCGTGACATCTGATACAAAACGTTCCTGTTTCCAGTTTACCCACATAACAAGATAGCTTCATTTATAATGAGATAAGCAGAGAGCAGTGCTCGAGAAGGCCTGGTGTCATTATGGAGCTATTTCTATGTTAATGGCGATGAGAAGAGAATGCAGAAATGTCTGTCACAGATTGACAAAGGTGATGTTAAATACGCTTGCTGCAATGCAGCCACTGTGGAAGGCCCCATTCAATACGTGGGCTGAACAAACGGTGGATGACTTGTATGCTTTGGGGAGAAGGTGGTATTTGTAGCCCTCTCTGAACCCTCCTTGCCCTGCTCCCACAGTCTTTGAAGCTGTCTCTCTCACCTTCTCTCCTCTCTGCCTATGAGCCAGCCTGCCAGGGTTATCCAAGGAGGGTCTTTGAGATAGATACAAAGCTCAGGTCATCAGCCTGGGAGGAGGCAGACCATGCTTTAAGGGGCCCAAAGTTGAAGATAGGGAAACTGACTCTAAGCTGGACAAGGGATGAAGTCATGAGATTAACTGAAGTAGATGATGGAGAACCAGATCCAAACTTGATAAAGCGGGAGGAGTTCAGGTGTGGCTGATTTGGGTTTGAAAGAAGCCGTACGGATGCCATTTCTTTTGATCCTTCTTTGAGCTCCTGTCTCCTCCACGTCAAGTCTGGTCTCAGGCTCCTACCCCTGGCAGGACAGTCACATCCTGTTAGGCTCCAGGGGGAGAGGGAGAGTCCCTTTCTAGGGAACCCAGTAAAGGTGTCGCTCCTTACCTGTGACTTAGATTGGGCCATGTGTTCATCTCTAAAACCACATCAGTTGAGAAGCAATACTCTGACTGCCCAGGCCTGGGCCGTGGATTCCACCTGAGTCATGTGGTCTGCAGGCAATGGTCTTTTGTAAGCCATTGCCAGGAGTCCAGTGAATCATACTCAGCTTCTTTTGGGCTCATGTTTTTTTGTTTGTTTGTTTTTCCTTCTTGAATCATTGTTGTCTGGGAAGCGAGGAACAGAGAAACTGCGCATACCGCTCCTCTCCCAGCGTCCCATAGGAGGAAGTCTTTAGTGTGGCTCAGAGCCTTCCTGGTTAGGCCTCCACTCTCCCACCCCAGCTGCCTCTCCAACCCATCCCGGTCCCCCAAACAGCATGCTTTTCCATCCTTCTGCTTTACATGAGCATCTGCCCAAGAGGCCCGGACTTTCCTCCTACAACCAAAAAACTCCTATGGATCCCTCAGGACCCAAATTGTCCTACCCCTTCTGTGATGCTTTCCCCAAGTTCTTCCAGGCATTTGTCTATGGTCTGACTCCCTGTAAAACTCTTTATCACATTGTTATCTCCTGACCCTAGGAGGCTGGGAGCTCCTGGAGGACTGTTTTTTAAAGTATTCTTTATTTTTTTTAGAGACAGGATCTCAGTCTGTCACCCAGGCTGGAGTGCAGTGGTGCGATCCTGGCTCACTGCAGCCTTGACCTCTTGGGCTCAAGGGACCCTCTTGCCTCAGCCTCCTGAGTAGCTGGGACTATAGGGGTGTGCTGCCACACCCAGCTACTTTTTTAAACAAGATTATTTTTGGCCGGGCACAGTGGCTCATGCCTGTAATCTCAGCACTTTGGGAGGCCAAGGCGGGCAGATCACCTGAAGTCAGGAGTTCAAGACTAGTCTAACCAACATGGTGAAACCCCGTCTCCATTAAAAAATACAAAAAAATTAGCCGGGCATAGTGGCGGGCACCTGTAGTCTCAGCTACTCAGGAGTCTGAGGCGGATAATCGTTTGAACCCAGGAGGCGGAGATTACAGTGAACCAAGATCATGCCACTGCACTCCAGCCTGGGCAACAGAGCGAGACTCTGTCTCAAAAAAAAAAAAAAAAAAGAATTTTTGTAGAGGTGGGATCTTGCTATGTTTCCCAGGCCGGTCTCAAACTCCTGTCCTCAAGCAATCCTCCCACCTTGGCCTCTCGAAGTGTTGGGATTACGGGCATGAGCCACTGTGCCCAGCCAAAATATTATTTTCAGTTTTTTTTATTATGAAACATTTTCAAACATTAAAAATATGTGTTCACCACCCAGATCTAATAGATAACAGCTTGCCACATTTGTTTTACCTTTGTCTCTCTCTTGGAAGAAATAAAATATTAAAACAATACAACTAAAGCCCCAATACCCCCATTCCCTTCCCCTCTACTCCCAGGTTTCTGAAGTTGAGTTAAATCTCTATTCGATTTCACACTCTTGAGAACTATTCGCGTTAATTTGTAAATATGTTTTGTTCATTTGTACTACAATGGAGTGCTTTTGATTGTAAGAATAAACCATGGTTACTTACCCTTTTCCCTCCTGGTAAGTACATTTGTTTCTGACTTTTCAACATTGTACACCTTCGGCAGTGAATGTTCTTGCCTGTATCTCCTATTGCCAAAGCAAGAATCTATCAGCAGGTACACTAGTGGTGGAATTGTTGGCTTTATGTAGGATCTGTGCATCCTCAGCTTTAAAAACATTGTCAAGGCCAGGTGTCTTCCGAAGTGCCTTCCTAGCTACTCGGGAATTAGAGCCGGGAGGATTTCTGGAGCCCAGGAAGTTGAGATTGCAGTGAGCCATGATCGTACCACTGCATTTCAACCCGGGCAACATAGTGAGACCGTGTCTTAAAATCAACAACAAAACATGAATAAACATTACTTGAGTTTTCTCCAAGTTCAATCTGACTATGAGAAAATGAAGTCATATTTTGGTTCGTTTGTATTTGCCCAGTGACTGATGGGGCCAAGCCTTTTTTCATATGCTTGTTGGTCATCCAAGTTTTCTCTTCCACAAATTACTTGTTTTCCTAATTAACGGGTTGTTGGTCTGTCTGTGCCCTGGAGCCAACTCCTTTGTTTGTTATACACAACCTTGTCTTATCCATCAGTACATTCCTGAATCTTTCTCAGTGCCAGACACCGGCCGGCCCTTGATACATTTTTACTGGAAAAGGGAGAAATGAAGAAGACAAGCCCTCTGGAGCTGGTGAAACTGTTCTGACTGGCCCCTGGGGGTGACCTACATGAGCACAGGACTGCTTAGGAGATGGATCTGCCAGGGACCTAGGCACTAGGTCTGAGCAGATAGAGAGTAGTGACAGCCAGACAGGACAGGGAGGTGGCCGATGGGGAGGGCGCTGCTGAGTCCAGTGGACCCTTTCTGGGCTCCACCCTCCATAAAGAGTCTCTAAGCCTTGCTGACTTTGTTGCCAACAGTTCTTCAAGAGGCAGCCCTCAGATCTCTGGAAGGCAGTAAGAAATCTGGTCACTTCTGCAAAATGCCAGGATCCCAATCCCCTTCCCAAGGTGAGCCCATTAGCCACAATCCTCAGGACTCAGATTTAGACGTTTAATTTCCAATTTCTCCAAATCTTGCTCCTGTTCTGAGTCATTAAACAGGCTCCCAGGCTGTCTCCATTTGAACATGCACTTGCTGGCTGAGGCAGCCCTGGGTGCTCTCAGGGAACACACACTAACAGCTCCCCCTCAAGCACTGCCTGGGAGAAGTGTGGAGCCCAATTCAGGCCTCATCACGTCCTTCATTACCAAGCACCACGTGCAGCCACTCTGTGGCCAGAATTCAACTCTTACCTACCTGTGAATGATTTTTAAAATAAATACAGTTTACAAAAAGCTTTGAGAGGCCAGCAATCATAGCTGACGCTGGCCAGTGTCTCAGCACCTACAATGTACCTGGCACTTAGGAGGCCTCAATAGTGATTTATTCATTTATTTATTTGGAGATGGAGTGTTGCTCTGTTGCCCAGGCTGGAATGTAATGGCGTGCTCTCGGCTCACTGCAAGTGAGTTCAAGCAATTCTCCTACCTCAGCCTCCCGAATAGCTGGGACTAGAGGTGACTGCCACCATGCCCAGCTAATGTTTGCACTTTTAGTAGAGACGGAGTTTCACCATGTTGACCAGGCTGGTCTTGAACTCCTGACCTAAGATGATATGCCTGCCTTGGCCTCCCAAAATGCTGGGATTACAGGTGTGAGCCACTGTGCCTGGCCTCAATAGTGATTTACCTAAGAAATGGATGAAGGGACCAGAACAATTGACATTATCAAGGTGGCAATTCTCTTTGAGTTTATCTAGAAATAGCATTCATTCAAGTAAAATATTAAGAGACAAATATCTTTTTTTAAACATTTAATCTAATCATTTAAAAATTTATCTAAAATAATGAACATAGAAGAACAGCCACTGAAATCTTGATATGAAAAATTTCCAGATATTAAACCTTGCTTCAGATATTAAAATCTATTATAAAGGGACAATAATTGAAAGAATATGGTACTCTATTATAAAGGGACAATAATTGAAAGAATATGGTACTGGTATAGAAGTGGATATATCAGCGGACAATATTAAATTGCTGAAATATACCTAAATAATGCAATAATTTAGTTCATAGTAAACATGATGTTTCAAAAGGGTAGAAAATGATTATCCAGCCTCAAAGCAGGGAGTCTCTGAGCCCAGAGCTCTGAAGGGCCTTAGCAGTTTGGCGCCTTATAATTGCAAGACCCTATCTTATCAAGAGGTGACAGCTGTTGGGTGAGATGGGGGGAGGTTTGCAAAGCTAGCAGTCTCTAAATGGATAAAAAATTGCTTGTTTGAGCTATTTTAAAAATAATTGGATGTGCAAAAATTTTAGTTGGGTGCTGGCAGGCTTTTGAGCTAACAGATCTCAGCCTGCAGTGCAGAAATAAGCAACCTATGGGCTAATGTACAGAGGCCATCTTTGGCTCATTTATAAAACAAGTCCCTGTTGGCAACTTCAGCAGCTACAGCTGGTGGGATCACCTCCCCGCTCTCCAGAGGAGCTGTGTCTAAAGGGACTCTATGATGCTTCCCAGTGAGAGTCCAAGGTGAGCAAGCAACTTCCCTTTCTGTGAGTTCTCCTACCCTCCTTTTTCCCATCAGCCTCTCATGATGGTGATGACAACAGGCAACATCTGAGCATTTCTTTGCCAGGCACTCGGTCAGACGCTTTCATGGAAACCATCATCAAATATACAAAGCAAATTTATGAGGTAGCAAATGTATGTATCATCTCCATTCTACAAATGAGGAAAGTGGGCAGACAGAGGCAGAGCAACTTGCCCTAGGTTTCACAGAGAGCACAGAGCAGAGCTGGGTTCTGACCCTAAAGGGTAACTCTCCCCCACTGCCCAATGCAGGTGAGCTTCCTCACCTGCACGCCTCCGCTTCCCTCCATCCGTTACCCCTGGTTTGTTCTTCTCCTTTTGGTACAAGTGTGTTTCCTGTAGCCTTCCGCAAGGCCTCCTTCTGGTTCTAGTCCTTCCTTCCATATCAGTCAGGGTCCCCCGGGGAGTCAGAACCACAGCAGTTATTTGAGCAGAGAGTATTTAATATAAAGATTGTTTACTAGGCATAAAGTTGTGAACTCCATAACTGAAAGGACATAAAACAGACTCTAAAGTACCACAGACGTGGTGACTGCAGGAAGCAGCACTCACACCTAGGGCTGGGGGAATAAGGGAAGAGAATGGAATTATTAAACTCAAGGCTTGGGCAAAGCCCCCTGGAACTGGAACTCAGGTCGAGTAGGGAGCGATGGCCGGTGCTTGGGTTTCTGCAATGGGTGGGAAGGTAGATGGGATGAAAAAAACTGCAGAATGAATCCAGCTGCTGCTACAGGAAGGAGCTGCCTTTGCTGGGGTGAAGAAGCATTGCTGGGGTGATGCTCCTAGGAGCAGAAGCCAGTGGGAAGGAGCGAGTTCTGCTCCACCCTCCCGCTCCCCAGTCTCCCTGAAGTGCCCCCTACTGGTAAAGTCCAACAGGGAGCAGCTGGCAAAGCAGAAATGTGGTTTAGCAGCATCCTATCCTCAGCGTCACTGAGCTGAGATAGAAGGGCGGGTTTGGAGCTGAAAGACAGTTACTTAATAAGTAGTACACCTTTCTGTGGCCAAGGTTGAAACCTTGTCTCTTAGACTTCAGGATATGTGCCTCAATCGTTTCCTCTCTGCTAAGCTTTTGGGGAGCTCTGCTTCCAATTCCCACTTAGTTATTGTTCCTCTTCCATGGGGTACAGATGGCAGAGTGCCGGGGTCCCTCTCCAAACGGAACTGAGAAATGTACATACCTATTATGTCCTCTGCATGCAGGGCCTGAGACTCAGCCGTGTACACATCCCCACCCTGGGTACCTTGGAGTCCATATTCTGCTAACTGTAAGTCCCAGGCATTTAGCAAGCCCTTTCCCAGAGACACTCGGGCTGGCAGAGAGGGAGGACAGCTGAGGCCACGCTTCGGTCCCTTCCCTCCCCAGCCTGTCCAGCTCATTCCTGTCGTACATGTTTGCCTGAGCGTGGCACCGACAACTCGTGGAGTTTGACCTTTCTAGAAATGAATAATTTGATTTCTCAGGAAAGTAGTGAACATAAGGTAAGCTTTAGCAACATCAAAGCAGCACATCGATTAAATATCTGCCTGAGAATTCTCTCTGGGTTTCTATATTCCAAAAGGCTTACCATAAAATTAACTCCAAAGTTACTGAACTGAGAAATGTACAATTACTGTCTTGTTGATGCAATAAAATAGAAAGGACTGTTTAGGCATTTAATTGGCTCCCAACAACATACGACGGTATGTTAATTAGACATCAATTATGACAGAATGCTAATTGACATTTGATAAGCATTCTAACTGATAACCAATGTTTGCTCTGCCAAATTAAATGCCTCAGTGGGCTGTGTTTGACAGCTGGGAGGGGGTTTATTAGACGGCTGCAAGTGCCTGGCATCTTCCAGATGGCTGCGGCTCTCTCTAGAACATCCTGCTATTCCTTGGGAAATACTTTCAGGGTCAATTGACTTTTCCTTATTGCTTCTGGGAAAAGAAGTCACTTTTGTGAGGGAACCTGGCCTCGCTTACCTTCAATGCCCAATACTTCCATCTTCCCATCACCTGTCTTCTCAGTGTGTGCAGCCTCACATTTCAGCCCACTTTCTGTAGCCTTTACAGTCAAGCCTACTTGAATGCTAAACCTGGCTCCACCACTTTCCACCTGTGGGCCCTGACTCTGGGCTTCGGTTTCCCCTTTCTGCAACAGGAATCTTGCCTAAGTATTAGGACTAATGGGAAGAAAGCAGTGACCTCGAGTTTTAGCACAGAGCAGGAGCTCAGTACCTTTCATTTTCTGTTCTTCTCTCCCCTCATTTTCCCTTCTGGTCTCCTATTCCTACTCCTGGGCTATGGCTTTGTGCCACACTGTTGGACTGTGGCCCTGATGCCACGGTTCTCAGCCCTCCCTCTGAGCTGAAACCAAGCTTTGACTACCATCAGAGGAAAGTGTGGCTTGAGTGTGAGATTTAAGTGCTGGTTCCACCATGCATTAGCTGTGTGACACCGAGTCAGTTCCTTCACTTCTCTGTTCTTTGGTTTTCTCATCTGTGTTGTGGGGATGATAATAACAGTACCTATTTTCAGGTTGATGCAAGCACTTAGGGTGGTGCTTGTGCGTGGAAAGTGCTCAGCATGTATCAGCTTGCAAACATTGTAAACATTAGATCCCGCCGTCTAGGGTGAAGCCACTGAATTTGATTCTCAATCAAGTTTTTTTTTTTTTTTTTTTTTTTCCCCAGCAACCAACTCTTGAGTGGATTCAGGCTTCCACAGTCTCTTTTTTCTAGGTGGCAATGCAAAAAGTGGCCTCAGTCCCTCTCCTTTCCTTCCTGGACTTCTGGATCATTTCAGACAGACTCTGGCTGCTGTAATGTGGCCACTGCATGCTTTGTTAAAAGATTGCACACGTGTGTGTGCCACTTGCTGGTACACACAGTGATTAAGAGTTAGTGAGTCCTAATTCCTTTAGAGTACAAAAAATATGTGACTCTTTCTTTCTTTCTTTGCTACCAGTTAGTATTCTATTCTTTTACCTGGGAACTTAGATTGCCTATGTATCAAGGTCAATTCAATGAAAACCAATTTATTGAATGGCTAATTTGCCAAAAGCCAACTCACCGAGTTAATTTGCGAAATTCCATTTGCTGAACCATCAAATTACTGAATGGCCAATTCCCTGAACACTGTCCAACCCTTAACCGTATGTAGGCTGGGTGGCCGCAGACAGTTTGCTGTCAGAGCAAGAAACACATGTAGAAGTAGACTCAGAAGCTAAGCAAAGAGTAAGGCAGATGTCCCTAAAAGTAAATAAGATAGGAAGCTGAATCTACAAGAAAGTCCAACTGTTCACAGTTAAACGATGTCCACTTAAGAAGTGCTCTGCCTTTGAACCGTGAAATAGATAAGGATTTCAAGCCTGGGCAGGCTGCTTTGTGGTTAAATACCTGTAAGAAAGTGACACTGAAACTAAAACAAAAATCAATTCTCAATAATTTGGTAGCTCAATCATTTACACATTGGCCATAGCAAACGGATTTTCAGTGAATCAGTCTATTTCCTTCCCTACCTGCCTAGCCCTCAGGTATGCTGATACTGAGGTAAGAAACACCCGTATAGAGAGGGCGGCCATCTGTCCGTACAGAACAGGGGCAGAAGGTGGCATCTGGTCTGACTCTACATCTCAGCCAGGGTTGGGGCAGGGAAACCTAGGGGTGGGAAGTGGGGCCCAATAGCCTGAGCCTCTAGGTGGTGGTCAGATTAGTAATTGAGCCAGTGGTAGCTCCCTGTTCCTAGAGGCATGCTTACCTCTAAGGCAGACCGCAAACACTGCCAAGTACAGGACATGCAGAAGCTCAGAGGAGATAGCCTGGGCCCAAGACAACAGGTAGGGCTAGGGGGCAGGATCCCTCTTCAGCCCCAGACCTCTTTTTAGGAACAAAACAAAATTGTCAGAGGCTGGGGACAGACTCTGGCACTTCACTTAACCTGAGCTAGGGACTCCAGGTTCCCTGAATATAGGTAAATTTATTCATTAAAAATAATTATTTTGTGCTCATAGCCGTAAAAAGAAATAATATTAACTGAATATATTGAACATTCATTGCGTCCCAGAACCATGCTGAACACTTGTGTGCGTTATCTCACTTAATCATGAGAGCAGCTCTATAAAGGAGTTGCCATTTTAATTACTATTTTACAAAGAGCTGAGGCTCAGAGACATTAAGAAGTTTGGCCAAGATCACAGAGCTCACAAAGAATCAGAGGATTGCCTTCGTATCTAGATTTGTACGGCTCCAGATCCATGCTTTTGACCCAAACCTCACCTTGCCTTCTAACTACTAGTCAAGCATTGCACTGGGTTCTGGGAACAAATCAGGCAGACCCATTTTCTTCTCTGTAGAGCCATCACATATGGTCACCAGACCTCACCCTATTCTAGGGGTCCCTCCAGGTATTTGTAGGACAGAAGGGGCTGGGCTTTGAGAAGGCCTGAGTATGGAATGGACAGGTGTCAGCAGCAGGTGGCACTGGTCTCCCACATTCTACCTCCTCAGCCTCACACTGAGGGCTTCTTTTCCAGCAAGCGTTCTCTGACACTTGCTAAATACTGCTGGACAGAGTTAAGCCAGCCTGGGAAACATCTAGGAAAAAAAACCATGGTCAGCTAAAGGCTGGTGAAGACAAAAAGATTATGGGATGGGTAATGGAAAATTTTAATCACTAAATATGGCCACATATCTAGTTGAAGAAATGAGGATTATGATGTCTATACATAGTCTTCCTCATCTTGATATGCATATATTTTAATATATTAATTGATTTCCCCTTTCTTCCCCCTCTACTGGTTTATATTATGTGTGTTAGTTGGAGTTTACCTTATCACTTTTGGCTACCCAGGAGAGCACAATATAATTGTAATTAAATAACATGAAGAGTAAGTATCACTCAAACATGGATACAGGAACTTATGGTCTCTGGGCCTTCCCTTTTCAGGGAGAGGGTTTGTACACCTTTGTACTAGTTAGTACACCTTTGTACTAGTTGCATTGCATTAGGTAGAAGCATGTTATTATTTGCAAGTTTAAATATAGGCATTTTTTCCTTGGTGTGTCATACATATGATAATATATTTTAATTATATTTTTTATCCATCTTCTTTTTGATGTGATTTTATGTAGGATATTGTATACAGAATATCACTATATAGAACTAGAAAAGGATTGGGCATTACACAGTGAGCCTAGATACGGAGCTGGGTAAAATACCCAATAAGGCTTTGCTTTAAGGAACATGAGTACATTTTTCTGGGGTAAATAGTTTTATTATTTCAGATGAGACCATTATTGTTGTGTGATTGGGAAGATTAAGTATAGAAGAAGGTCTATGCTGTGTTGGACAGTTAAAGGAGTGAACTACAGTAGACATTTCTCATTCTCTTTGGTCATCCAGAAGCATTGGACATATTTCCTGTGCTTGAGGAATTTCCCACTTTATGTATCATGGTGAGAGGTAAAGACTATCTCCTCCATGTAAATTTCCTAGCCTCCCTTGTAGCTGAAACTTAGGCATTTGACTCTGGCTTTGCCACTTAGTTATACTTTTCCAGACTTTGATTCAGAAGCTAATAACATGGAAAGACGTACCAAAGCATTCTGGCATGGTTTGAGACAGATACGTGAAGCCTGCAGAGGCAGATTTTCTCATTGTGACAGACAGTGCTTTACATCCATTGGGTCAACGAGGCAAGCTGCAACGTCTCTGCTCAGGGAGGATGGCCATGGTGACTCCACTGTTCCAGCTCTGTGGAGTAATTTGGGGTCCTTTCTCTGACGAAATGCCAGGCCTGATTTTCTGGCCTGACTCTACATACATTCCAGAGTTTTCCTATCTTTTAACACATTTTATTTCTGTTTAAAATAGCTTGACTTATTTGTTTACATTTAAGAATTCTGGGCCAGGCGCGTTGGCTCACACCTGTGATCCCAGCACTTTGGGAGGCCAAGGCGGGCAGATCACGAGGTCAGGAGATTGAGACCATCCTGGCTAACACGGTGAAATCTCGTCGCTAGTAAAAAAATACAAAAAAATTAGCCGGGCGTGGTGGCAGGTGCCTGTAGTCCCAGCTACTCGGGAGGCTGAGGCGGGAGGATGGCGTGAACCCAGGAGGTGGAGCTTGCAGTGAGCCGAGATCACACCTCTGCATTCCAGCCTGGGAAACAGAGCAAGATTCCATCTCAAAGAAAAAAAAAAAATTTCTGACTGCTGCAGGAAAAACAACAACCAGCACAATGACAACAAACCAGTATGGTGATCTTTGTATAATTGCCTTGTATCCAGTCACCAAATCACATTCACTTGAATTCATCATAACAGTACTTTTAAAATGAGTCTCTTCAATTATTAAGGAATACTATCATGTCATATATAAATTTAAGATAATTTTCTTTCTTTTTTTCCCCAAGTAACATAATGGATGAAAGTATGGATGGTAGAATTAATCAATAGTCACTATTCGTTGTGTCTGTTCAACTGGCTGCAAATGCTAGGTTCCTGTATTCCTTTACTCAAGGCTCTCCTGTGAGCAGACTAGGGATTGCTGTGGTCTGAGACAAAGCAAACTTTGGCCTGGATATAATTAGTACCAAAACTCTCTTGCCTGTACAACTTGGCTTGGTGATGACCAAATACAAATACTATAAAATGTAAATGGATCCTAATGAGTAGAGATGGTTACCTACAGAATGCAACTAAAAGTAGAATGAACCAAAGTACTTACAGAAGGACAAGCTAAAAAACAAGACTTTATTAAAGTTGTAAAAGTCAGGAGAAAGCAGAGAGAAAGATAAAGTGAACTCAGAATCAGGAACTAGGAGGGACTGGGATGAATCAGGAAAAAGACTAAAAGCAAAACGAGAGAAGTACTAAGTGGTGGGCAGTGATCTGTATTCTCCGGTTTACCTCTATTATTTATAAGATGAATAGTGTGCGAATTGCTTGAACAAACCACAGATGACCAGAGTTTATAAACTGAACCCTTATTCCCACACAACTAGACTCTTGCTTTGACTCTCCACTCTGCAGTTAGTTTGATCACCTGCTTAAAACAGGGCTAAGCTCCCAAATGGGAGGAAATGTTTTATTGCCCTGAATTAAGCCTGTCCTTAGAGGTGGATTGGACTATTACTAATCATTGCCAGAAGTAGGACATTAGATCAATATTCCCAAACCCAAGTCATTATTTTTTATAAGTGTCTGCCAAAATTTAAAAAGTATATAGAAACCTTTTAAAAAAGTATAGACATTAAAGCAAGAAACATCTCCATGAATGTGTACATGTGTTTGTGCATATGTGTATTGTGTATATTTGTGTGGTTTACATACATGAATCACTATAAATACACATGGTAAATTTAACACTATAAAAGGTAACAGCCTTCTTCTATTTTCAGTACTATCCCTTAAAACTAGCCACTACTAACAGTTTTTGTGTATATTTCCAAAAAGGTTTATATAATTATAGTGTATTAATATATGTAAATATTTACACACTTGTATCCTTTCCTTTTTAATACATAAAAGAAATATACTATTTAATCCTTTTGCTCTATTCATTTAAAAACATGAATTGGGATTTTTTCTGTGCAAGCACATGTAAATGCTTCATTCTTTTTAAAAAGTCGAGTGGTATTCCATTGTGTGTGTGTCAGTCCATTCTTGCATTGCTATAAAGAAATAGCTTAAACTGGGTAATAAAGTAAGAAAATAGGTTTAATTGACTCACATTTCCACGGGCTGTATAGGAAGCATGGCTGAGGAGGCCTTAGGAAACTTACAATCATGGCGGAAGTGAAAGGGAAGCAAGCACATCTACATAGAAGGAGAAGGAGGAAGAGAGAGAGTGAAGGGGGAGGTACTACACACTTTCAAACAACCAGTGAGAACTCACTATCATAAAAACAGCAAGGGTGAAGTCTGACCCCCATGATTCAATCATCTCCCACCAGGCCCCTCCTTCAACACTAAGGATTACAATTCAACATGAGATTTAGGTGAGGACACAGACCTAAACCATATCAGTGTGGTTCTGTTGAACCATATTTTATTTAACATATATGAGAGTTCCAATTGCTATACTAAACAATGCTTAGTATTGCCAACCTTTATAAATTTAGACATTCTCATGGGTGTAAAATGGTATTTCATTGTGGCTTTAATATATAATTTCTTAAAGACTAATAAAATTGAACACATTTTAATATGTTTATTAGCCATTTTTTCTATACTTTTTTTGTGAAGTACTTGTTCAAGTGTCTCATTTTTCTATTGCATTATCTGTGTTATTCCTATTGACTTGTAGGAGATCTTTATATATTCTGGATTTAAGCCATTTTAAAATTATACATATATAATATTTATTGTATTGTTACTTTTGCTACATACACATACGTGTGTGTGTGTGTGTGTATACATATATAGCAAAAGTTCTCTCATTCTGTGACTTGTCTTTGATTCTCTTAATGGTATTTTTTGGAGTACAGCAGTTCCCAGGTTTAATCAGGTCTAATTTAGCAATTACTTCCTTTATTGTTAGTGCCTTTGGGGTCCTGTTTAGTTAATCTCTTTTTATCCTAAAATAATAAAAAAAATTATCTTACATTATCTTCTAGGATCTTATTGTTTTGTGTTTCTTTTAATTTTTGTTTATTTTTAATTTTAATTTTAATTTTTGAGACAGGGTCTTGCTCTGTCACCCAGGCTGGAATGCAATGGTGCGATCACAGTACATCGCAGCCTCTACTTGCCAAGGTCAGGTGATCTGCCTGCCTCAGTCTCCCAAGTAGCTGGAACTACAGGCATATACCACCATGCCCTGCTAATTAAAAAAAATTTTTTTGGCCAGGCACAGTGACTCACGCCTGTAATCCCAGCACTTTGGAAGGCTGAGGCAGGTGGATCATGAGGTCAGGAGTTTGAGACCAGCCAGGCCAACATGGTGAAACCTGTCTGTACTAAAAATGCAAAAATTAGCTGGGTGTGGTGGTGTGTGCCTGTAATCCCAGCTACACGTGAGGTTGAGGCAGAGAATTGCCTGAACCTTGGAGGTGGAGGTTGCAATGAGCTGAGATTGTGTCATTGCACTCCAGCCTGAGTGACAGAGCAAGACTCCATTTTGGAAAAAAAAAATTTGATTTTGTAGAGATGGTGTCTCCTTATGTTGCCGCAGCTTGTCTCAAACTTCTGGGCTCGAGTGATTCTCCTGCTTTGGCCCACCAAAGTGTTGGGCCTGTTACAGGCATGAGCCATCATGTCCAGCCTGTTTCTTTTTAAATCTGCAATCTGCATGTTTGATTTCTTTGTGGATGGTATAAAGCAGAAGATAAGATCCATTAATTTTTCCAAATGTTTATCTAGTTGACCCAG
This sequence comes from Mandrillus leucophaeus, assembly GCF_000951045.1. NCBI lineage: Eukaryota > Metazoa > Chordata > Mammalia > Primates > Cercopithecidae > Mandrillus > Mandrillus leucophaeus. The sequence goes on along the minus strand of NW_012098932.1, from coordinate 332,104 downwards.
CACCATGTTTATTAAAAGACCATCATATTCTCCTCTGATATGCAATATTACCTTTGTTATAAACCAAGTAGTTGTATTGTGGGTTTTATTTCTGGACTCCATTTTCCATTTCATTGACTTAATTACTACTTTAATTATTTTGGCTTTTAAGTCTTGATATTGAGGAACTCATATTAGCCACATAGTTTTTCCAAGATCTTCCTGGTTCTTCTTCCTAAGTCTTCCCAAGATTTTTATAAAATCTTTAAGAGGGTTTTCACTTTTCTTGGTCTTTTGCATTTCCATATACATTTTAAAATCAGCTCATAAATTTCTAAGCCAAATTGGAAAACCCTGCTGATATTTTGATAGGAATTGCATTGAACCTATAGGTTAATTTGAGGAGAAATTAACATCTGTATAATATTCTCTTCCACTTCATGAATATGGTATATCTCTCCATTTATTTACATCATTTTCAATTTTTCAAAATGTTGTATAGTTTTCTGTGTAGCATTCTTGTACCTTCTTTGTTAGATTTATTCTCCAGTTTTTAAATTTACAGTATTATAATTGGAATATTAAATTTTTTTTTCTCTACTTGTTTGTTAGAATCCAAAGCTACCACTGCTTTTTGTATACCGACCTTTTTTCCAGTGATTTTGCTAAGTTTGCTTATTAATTCTAACAGTTTGTCTACAAGTTTTTGTGTGTTTTCTATTGTGTACTATGTAGTCATCTGTTATGTTTTATGTCTTTCTTTCCAATTCTTAAATCTTTCATTTATTGTTCTTGTTTAATTGCACTAGTTAGAATCTCAAGTATAATGTTGAATAGATGTGGTGATAGCAAGTGTTTTTGTCTTATTTCTTTTTCTTTTTTCTTTTTTTTTTTGAGATGTATTCTTGCTCTGTTACCCAGGCTGGAGTGCAGTGGTGCAATCTTGGCTCACTGCAACCCCCGCCTCATGGGTTCAAGCAGTTTTCCTGCCTCAGCTTCCCAGTAGTTTGGATTACAGGCATGCATCATCACTCCCAGACATTTTTGTCTTATTTTTAATCTTAGGGGAAAAGCTTTTAGGATTTTACTGTTAGGTGTGATGTTGGTTGTAGGTTTCTTGTATCTATAAATTAATAGATGAAGAAGGTCCCCTTCTAATTTGACTTTGCTAAAAGATTTTATTATGAATACATATACAATTTATCAAGTGATTTATCTTTGTTTATTAAAAAGATCATGTGATTTTTCTCCCTTATTCTGTTTATGTGGTACATTAAATTAATTGAGTTTTAAATGTTAAGTTCCCTGTCTTGGAATATGCACATCTAGGGTTGTGATGTATTATTATTTTTATAAATTGCTAGATTTGTAATGCTTTCAATTCTGTTTTAAGAGAGATTGGCTCGTGATTTTCTTTTCTTATAATAACCTTGTCAAGGTTTGGAATATAAGATTATAATTCTACATAGAACAAGTAGGGAAGTGTTTCCCAGTTGTTGTTCTCTGTAAAAGTTTGGGTGTGACTGGCATTATTTTTCTTTAAATATCTGGAAAAATTCACCAGTGTAGTTATCTAAGCCTAAATCTTTTGATAAAAGGTTTTCAGATATGGGTTTAATTTCTTTAAAATTTATAGTACAATTCAAATTTCTATTTCTTTTTTTTCTTATAAATTCATTTTTTTATCTAAATATGTAAATGTACCAACAACAGATTATACATTATTTTCACTTAATTTTCTTTTTAATCCCCCTTTCCATTCCTGATAGTAGTTTCTTGCACCTTCTTTTTTTAATGATTAATTTTTTCCAGTGATTTATAAATTTACAAATCTCATTCAAGTGTTCAAAGGGCAAGCCTTGATTTTGAACTCTGGCTTTCTTGATTTTTCTCTGTTCTACATTTGTTTTCCACTTTATTAATTTCTGTTCTTATCTTTATTATTTTCTTCCACTTTGAGTTTAATTTGCAGTTCTTTTTCTAACTCTTGAGATGGATGTTTAGAGCCTTGACTTTTGGCATTTCATCTTTTCTCATATGTTCACTTAATGGTAAACAGTTTCCTCTATTCATAACTTTAACTGAATCCCATAAATGTTGATATGTCATGTTTTCATTGCCATTCAGTTCCAGATGTTTTCTAATTTCCTTTGTAACTTTTTCTTTCACTTATGTACTATGTAGAATTATACTGCTTAACTTCTAAACATCTGGAAATTTTCTAGTTAGCTTTTAAAAAAAAGTGATTTCTAGTTTATTTCCATTACAGTTAAGGAATATACTTTGGAAGATTTTAATTTCTTAAACATTGTTGGTACTTGCTTTGTGAGTTAGTATATGACTGATTTTGGTAAATTTTCTTTTCTTTTTTTTTTTTGTCGAGA
>NW_012098932.1:292466-328286 GCF_000951045.1 Mandrillus leucophaeus | reverse complement strand
TGCTCTATATTTCTTTCTCTTTCCTTTCTTGCTTTCTTATAGATTCATCAAATAGTTTTTATTTGTTCCATTCTTCTCTATTAGTTTGATAGGTTTATCTTTTTTGCAGTTTTAAAAAAATGGTTACCTTAGATTCCAGTAGGCATTCTTGACTTATTAAATCCTAGTAAAAATGATCTTCCACACTCTGGTAATTCAAGGGCTTTCAAGTACTTCATGTATCTCTTGCCTTTTGTACTATTTATTCTCACGTATCTTAAAAATTGCATGTCTGTTTTTAAACCCCACATGACATCATAATTATTGCTGTTTCATACAGTCAGTGTTCATTTAGATCTGTGTGCGTGTGTGTGTGTATGTGTTTATAATATTCTTTCTAATGCTTTTACTTTCTTTCTGGAAATCTATGATTCCATCTAGAATTGTTTTTCTTCTGCTTCATTTTCCTTTAGTGTTTAGTGTTTCAACAAGGGTCTGTTAGGTTTTTTATTATCTGAAAAATAGTATCTATTTCGTCTTTATTTTGAAGGACATAAAAGACTTTTATGATGGCTGCAAAATTTTTAGTTGGCAATTATTTTATTTATATGTGTGTATATATAAATAATATATGATACATATAAAAATATATAAATAAACATATATTCCATTGTTTCAGACATTCTCCCCCTTGTCCCTATTGGGTATCAGCAGCCCCATTTCTCTTTGATAATTAGGAGCAGGGAACCCAGCCTGTGCAGTCTCCTTTGTTGCTCGCTAATTCAGTGGCATGTGGAGCTCAAAATTGCCAAGCGGAAGTTTCAACTTGCAGTGACCTCTGGTAGAAACATTTCTTCCTTAGTAATTATGGGCTTTAAACCAGCAGAGCTCCACATGGTGAGAACTGAAAGCATGTATTTTGTATTCAGTAACTGGGTAAATTTCTACAGAGCGGGTTTATGGACACTGGCCAACAGTGAAAATGGACTGAGGCAGAAGCTCTCTGTATCACCTGTCTTCCAAAACCCCCAGTTCGACAGTTGAACTGCAGTGGTGTTTTAAGTCCTTGGGGGTTACTGTCCAATTAGAGCCAATGTCCCAGTAATCTCTGACAAGCCCGAGCAGTCCCTTCTCCACGCACCATCAGCCCTGTGCCTGCAGGTCCCATGGCGGGTATGAAGGAGGAATTACTATGCACACTTGTGGCAGTGTCCTAGGACTCTGCCACATGGGAGCTGGATTCCCTTTCAGTCAAGCAGCTCCACGTCGGTGAAGTAGCAAAATGCTGAGAATTGGATAAGAGGCCAGGAATCTTTGTGCTGTCACCAGACCTAATCTTTGTTTTTTTGTTTATTGATTAACTGAACAGAAAAAAATAGGACTTTGGTAGTCTCCCAGTCTATTTCAGTCATAGGAACAGTAAGATGATTTGACCACTGACGGTTATCTGCATGGGTTAAAACATTTTGAAATAATTTAAATCTGCTGCCAGTTATTGTACCTGTGCCTCCCTTATCTCTGTGGTTGAGTGCCTCTGCTTCCTCTATTCCTTTCAAGTATGCTCTCTGGTTCAAGTTGTGGGCTCTAAGCCAACAACATCAGCATCACCTGGTGATTTGTTAGAAGTGCAAATTCTCAGACCCCACCCAGACCTCCCGAATAAGAAACTTTGCAAGTGGGGCCCAGCAATCTGTTTTTACAAGTCTCCAGGTGATTGTGATGCATGTTAGTGTCTGAGAAACACTGCAATATACCCCACCTCTACTGAAAGAAAGGATTCCATTTCTGTCGCAATATCAACTAATGTCACCCCTGGCCAGTGGAGGACAGCCACTACTAAGCTTTGATAATGATGCTGGTGTTCCTAATGATTCTTCTTCTTCTTCTTCTTCTTCTTCTTCTTCTTCTTCTTCTTCTTCTTCTTCTTCTTCTTCTTCTTCTCCTTCTTCTCCTTCTTCTTCTTCCTCTTCCTCTTCTTCTTCTTCCTTCCTCCTCCTCCGCCTCCTTCTTCTCCTTCTTTCTTCTCCTTCTGTCTTCTCCTTCTTTCTTCTCCTTCTTCTCCTTCTTTTTTTTTTTTTTGAGACAGAGTCTTGCTCTTGTTGCCCAGGCTGGAGTGCAGTGGTATGATCTCAGCTCACTGCAACCTCTGCCTCCCGGATTCTAGCGATTCTCTTGCCTCAGCCTCCCAGGTAGCTGGGACTATGGGTACCCGCCACCAAGCCTGGATAATTTTTGTATTTTTAGTAGAGACAGGGTTTCTCATCTTGGCCAGGCTGGTCTCGATCTCCTGACCTCAGGTGATCCGCCCACCTTGGCCTCCCAAAGTGCTGGGATTACAGGCATGAGCCACGGTGACTGACCATAAATATATTTCTTAATGCCTCATTAAATAAAGTTTCTCTGTGTCTCCTGGGAGACGTATTTAGGTTATGCATGAGTAGATCACACATGTAAATCCACTGCAACATTCCTATGTTTCTAATCTTTGAGTTATTTTCTCCAAGAAAATTATGCCAAAATATCTTAGCACTTCCACTTGATTTAATACAGGCCATCACTGAATCCACAGTTTAGGCTACCAGTCTTGAAGTCTAACAGAGCCACTGCTTTATCTAATATATTGCAACAGAATGTCTAGTTAGAGTAATTATATGGGTATATTAGTCTGGGATCACAATTATGTTCTTTCTTCCCTGGTCTAGTTCCCTTAGTATCCCTTCCATAAATAATCCGTAAGTATTTGCTGTTATAAATTAGCAGAAGATTGGAATTCAGGGTGTTAGGTCCTTTTTAATGTCATATTTATATCCATACCCCTAGGTTAGGCTGAGATCTGATCCTAATTATGGGTTTTCTAGCAAGAAGGAGTGGTGGGGGCTGGAGAATGAGACTCCTTTCACAATTATGATCCTATTGATTGCAGGTAAGATAATTGCCAGAGGCAATCAAATCAGAACGACTCCATCTTGAAGAAGAGCTGGTCAAAATAAGGATGAGGTCTTCAGGGCTGCATATCCAGGAAGTTAAGCATTCTTACCTCCTGAGATAGGTTAGAATGAGATAGGAGGTCAGCACAAGATACAGGTCAAAAAGACCCTGCTGATAAAACAGGATGCAGTAAAGAAGCCAACCAAAACCCACCAAAACCAAGATGGCGATGAAATTGACCTCTGGTCGTCCTCACTGCTCATTATATGGTAATTATAATGCTCATAGCATTATAATTTAGTGTGTCTTTAGCACATTAAAAGACACTCCCACTAGCACCACGACAGTTCACAAATGCCATGGTAATGTCTAGGAGTTACCTTGTACGGTCTGACAAGGGGAGGACCCCTTAGTCCCAGGAATTGCCTGCCCATTTCCTGGAAAACTCATGAATAATCCATCCCTTGTTTAGCATATAATCAAGAAGTAACTATAAAAATAGCTAACCAGTAGCCCTCGGTGCTGCTCTGCCTGTGAAGTAGTCACCCATTTATTCCTTTACTTTCTCAATAAACTTGCTTTCACTTCACTCTATGGGCTTGCTCTGAATTCTTTCTTGTGTGAGATCCAAGAACCCTCTTTTGGGGTCTGGATTAAGACCCCTTTCTGGTAACACAGAAAGACCCTGCCTTGCTTAGGGTCTTGAAGCAAGGCAGAGCTATGCATGTCAAAACTGAGGGGACATGGGAGACTTCTATTGGTAAAGGATGACTCAGAAGAATTTGAGAGTCCAAGGTATTCAGATTAATCCAAGTCTACCCAAATGACCCCATTGTCAGGATTAATTCCAATTGTTACCTAAATTTGCCATCAGACACCTGGTGAGGGTGTGAAAATCACTGACATTGTGATTCTGGCTCTTCATGCTACATATGCTTTAAGTTAGGAAATTCAGGAAACTGTTATTTGTCTCAAAAGTACACAACCACAACAAGAAAGGTAAAATGTAAAGTTATTTGCAAGTCTGAAGAGAGCAGATGTCATGGTAAAAAGGGTAGAGTCATAAGCAATATGAAAGATCAAATAGTAGGTTAAAGAATGTGTGCAACATTTATGCCAACGAGATTATATTCTTTTAAAAAAGTGCTTCCATACATTGATTGGTGTATTAGACAGAGTTACAGCCCCCGAGACGTCCATGCCCTAATCCCCTGGACCTGTGAATAAGGCTTTGCAGATGTGATTAATGGGCTCTGAGATGCAGGATTTTTTATCCTGGATTATCCTGGTGGGCTCAATCTAATGTAACCTTAAGTGCAACAGCCTTTCTGGCTGCAGAGAACAAAAGAGACAGTAGTGTGAGAAGGACTTGCCCTGTTATTGCTGACTTTGAAGATGATGAGAGGGTCTAAACCAAAGAATGTGGGTAGCTTTGAAGAGCTGGACAAAGCAAGGAGACAAGTTCTGCCCTAGAATGCTCAGAAAGAAACACAATCTGGCTGCCACCTTGATTTTAGTCCAGTTGAGACCGATTTTGGACTTCTGATCTCTAGAACATAAGTTTGTTTTGTTTAAGCTGCTGAGTTTATGGTAATGTATTATGGTAGCAATAGAAAACTAATACAGGAAGAAAAAGACAACTTAACAGGAGAAAAAACACCTGGCTAAGACTAGGAAGAGACAATTCACAGCATTAGCTAATTAACGTTTGAAGAGATGCTTAATCTCACTAATGAAGCAGGTAAATGCAAATGAAAAGGATGAGATTTCATTGTTCACTCATTAAATTGGCAAATGTTAAAACAATTGATAATGTTGATGCTCAGAAAACAACACCCAAAGGTATGGTGCTTTGGCATGCTGAGCACTTTGAATTAAAATAAATTGAAAGATCTTAGAAGCTGCTTCAGAACCGAGGATTTTCTAATCTTCTTTTGTTTCTCCCCTGTCCCCAAAGTGTAGGGAGAGGCGCTCTGGAATTTCCTTATCTGACTGAGGAAACTTCTCTCCAAAAGAAATGGAATTATCTTAATCCCCCTCCCTAGGAATCTCATTAAATAACCAGGAAAGATTAACCACCAGAGAAGAGGAAAGATTAACCACCAGAGAAGAGGAAAGACTAAACGTCATCACCATACCCAGACAGACTTTTCATCTTTTTTTTGAGGGCATCTCCGAGATTGCCTTAAAAGAGTTCATCTGCATAATTAGATGACCTTTGTTTGCAGTGCAATTCTACCCCTCACCTTCCCACAACTTGTCAGTCCCATTCAATTTCCTAAAACAATCATTTAAAAACTGCTCTCTGCTCTTTGGACCCATTCCTTTCCTTTGAAAATCATTTACTACCCCTTCAACATTGCCTACATCACCCATCTTTCTCTCCCCTAAGAAGAAGGTATTTAAGCCTCAACCATCTGGCTCTTCTTTGAGACTCATATTTTGTATGGCTTCTGTGCTTATGCATATTAATACATTTATATACCTTTTCTCCTGTTGATCTATTTTCAGTTCATTTCAGCAGACTCAAACCTTCAGAGGGAGAGCAAAATTCTCTTCACCCCTGTAGTAACAACACCGATGGTAGTGAGAAATAAGCACTTTGAAACATTGCTGGTGGAAGTGTGAATTTCTATAACCTTTGGGAAACTAATATGGGATGTCTAGTGATATAAATAACACACAAATCCTTTGATTTAGTAAAATCAGTTTGGACCATCATTCTCACGGAAATAATAGGTCATTATTTTTTTCTGTAAATAGATGAGGCAATTTATAGTGGTGTCAAAAAACCAGAACTAATCTGAAGGTTCATCTTGAGGAATGGATAAATAAATTATGATGCATCCATAATGTGAAATATTGTGCATAAGGTAAAATTAATTAGATTTCTATATGGAGGTCTAAAAGGCTGTCCATTATATGCCAGTGGCTAAAAAAGCAAGATAATGTTCATAGTATGAATCCATTGAGATTAAAAATAACACAACAAAGCACAAAATGTTTGTGTACATATATTTACATACATTTATGTTGATAAAGAGAAAAGCATGGAAAGAAACACACCAAGCAACGAACATTGGTTATCTCCATGTATGGCATTGGGTATGGAGGGGCATGGGGGAGGGCTGGAGAATTAACTTGTTCTTCACACAACTCTGTTTAGTTTTTTACAATGAGTGCATAAAACTTTTATGAAATTAAGCTTATCTAATACAGTACATAAGGGGAAGAAACCATGTGTTATCGAATGTACACATCTGCTCATCAACTGATGAATGACCCTTTCGACAGGTGCTTCTAGCACTGCCCACTGGCAAACAGTCCAGTTTTGGCCACAGCATACCTTATTTGTCGGGTGCACCTTTATGCAGTTGCTTAAACATTTGGTGGCATTTTGTCTCTGTTTTATAAAAATGAAGGAAAGATGGAAAAAATGAAAGTGCAGATATGAAGTGTAAGTTTCATAAATTTAAAGCAATAGAGTTAAAGATGGAAATTGTTAGGCATGCTGAAAGTAATAAATCTTATTTCAGAATCAGACACTCACTGGGCTTGAACCAGTTGGCTGTCTGGTTGTGAAGGAAAAGAAAAAATTAAGGAATAGAGGCAAAGATATTGTATCTTTTGAGAGAAGTAACTGGGGATTACAAAATATATTTATTTTTTCTCTCCGAAATGGAACCACCTCTAAACACACTTAAAACATGTAGGTCTGTTGCAGGTTTTCCTCACATTAAACATGTTTTCAGGCACACGTTTGGCATGTCCAATTCAAAAAATTACTCTTAATGCTTCCCCTCCCCAGTTCCTTGATTGTAGTCAATCAAGACGCTCACATAATCTTCAGGCTAAGTAAGATAAGTAGGAAGGAAAATGACAAGAAATAGTCAGATTTCAGTTATTTGATTCCTCAAATGGGCTTTTAAGATTTAAAAGGGCAGACCTGAGTAAGGCAAGATACAGAATTTATATCATAGTAAGACTAGAAAGAAAATAGAGGAAGTAGGAGGCCACCCCTCCTGTGCCACTTGGAAGCAGAGGGAAAGGGTCCCTGAGACTGGAGAGGAGGGGGCTAGTGGAGGGTCTTGCATGGGAGTCTGCATGTGACTCAGGCAGGGAACGGCAGCTGTTGGTATTTGACTTGACCATTAATGGGTATGCACCTTAAATTTATTTTTGTTTACAAAATGGCTTTGCTTACTTGAGGCAACACTAAGATGCTCAATACAAACATTATTTGTTCTTTAACATTATTTGTGTTTTTTTCCCCCACATCTTACCACTATGAACATTACTATTCTGATGACCCATTTACCTGTCCTATTACCCACCTCCTTAGACTCTGCAGATGGAAGGGCACAGACTGTATCACCCACACTCTGGCTATCAGTGATCGGGGTCAAAGCTGAGCACAAGACCCAGCTTTGCTCAACTTGGAATTTACAGTGAGACTTGGAGACTTTACTTGCTGAGTGCCGAGGCTGGGACCAGATGTCATGGAGAGCTGCACAGCTATGTGCATGGAGAAAGAGAAAGCTGTGTGGCCAGAAGACTGAAGCAGGGCTGCTGAGAGACAAAGGGCTGGGAGAGGAGTGGGATCTGCTCCTGCAGCCTGGAGAGACAGAGGGGAGTCTAGTTCCAGACTTTTCCATCTCTGGTCCCTTCTTGAGGCTTGCCTGCATCTGACAACTCTTTGCCATGAAAAGTGAAGATACTAGGATACTTATATTTATTCTCACACCAGCCTCACTTTTTAAAATTAGTTCAATTGTTTTGTTTCACTTTGAACTCATTTTAGATTTACTGAAGAGTTAGAAGGAGGATACAAAGTATTCTTGTAAACATTCTTTCAGCTTCTCCAAATGTTGACGTCTTACACAACCATGGTACATTAGCTAAAGCTAAGAAATGAACGTTGGTACAATTGTAATACTGTATTACTAGGGTAACCAACTCATCCAGGTTTTCCTGGGACTTACTTTTATATTTTTAGCACTGAAAACCTTGCATCCTAGGAAAGCCTTCAGTTCCAGACAAACTGGGCTGTTTTGATTTTAAAACTGAAGGCCAGGCGTGGTGGCGCGTGCCTGTAGTCCCAACTACTCTGGAGGCTGAGGCATGAGAACTGTTTGAACCTGGGAGTCGGGGGTTGCAGTGAGCTGAGATCGTGCCACTGCACTTAAGCCCGGATGACAGAGCAAGATTCTGTTTCAAAAAAAACAAAAACAAAAACAAACAAAAAACAGTCCCCCAAACTGAAAGTTCCATGCCTCAGGATCCCCTCAGTCCCAGCAAACCAGGACAGTTAGTCACCCATTACAGACTTTATTTGGATTTCCCCAGTTTATCCACTAGCTTTTTTTGTTTTGTTTTGTTTTGTTTTTCTGTTCCAGGATCCAATCAAAGATATTGCTTTGCCTTCAGTTGTCAAGTCTCCTTAGTCTCCTCCAACCTATGACTGTTTTCAGACTTTCCTTGAGTTGCATGATCTTGGCACTTTTAAAAATTTATTTATTTATTTATTTATTTTTGAGACGGAGTCTTGCCTTGTTGCCCAGGCTGGAGTGCAATGGCACGATCTTGGCTCACTGCAATCTCTGCCTCCCAGATTCAAACGATTCTCCTGCCTCATCCTCCTGAGTAGCCGGGACTACAGGCACGTGCCACCACGCCCAGATAATTTTTGTATTTTTAGTAGAGACAGGGTTTCACCATGTTGACCAGGCTGGTCTCGAACTCTTGACTTCAGGGGATCCATCCACCTCGGCCTCCCAAAGTTCTGGGATTACAGGCATGAGCTACCACGCCTGGCTGATCTTGGCACTCAGAGTGTACTGGTCTAATCAGGTCTCCTTAACCTGCTCCAACCTACGACTGTTTTCAGACTTTCCTTGACTTGCATGATCTTGACACTTTTTAGAGTGTACTGGTCAATTAGTTTGTAGAATGGCCTCGAATTTGAATTCATCTGACATTCTTTCGTGATGAATCTGCAGTTATGAATACATGAGAAGTGAAGTGTCCTTTCCATCTTATCATATTGCAAGGTATATGATATCAACATGACTTATTATATGTTATGTTAACCTAGATCATTTGATTAAGGTGATGTCTCCCAGTTTCCTCTGTTTTACCTTTTCCATATTCTAGTCTTTAGAAGTAAGTCACTAAGTCCAGTCCACACTCAAAAGAAGGAGAATTAAGTTCCAACCTCCTGAAGAGAAGAGTACCGAATAATTTCTGGACACATGTTAAAACCATCAGGGTAACTAATAAATATCTTGGTGGAGATACTTTGAGGTTATTCAAATATCTTATTTCTTCCGAAAGTTTTTCTCACTAGTTTTTTAGCATTCATCAGTGATCTCGCCTATAGCTATTGTTACTGTGGAGTGTCCTGGTAGTGAATTTCTATACTTAGCCAGCAGATGATGCTTCTGTGAGTGAGTGCCTGGAATATAGATGGCACTCAAACAATGACTATTTCCTATTGCCTTTCTCCCCAGGGCTGCCGTGTAGAACAGAAGCATCCCATTTGGAGCACTGGTGACTGAGGATTCTGGAAGAAGGAGGGCTTGGACTTTTAATGCTTTTACCCACAATTTCTCCACTGCCATGGCAGATAACCCACCCTCATATGGGAGCACTTCCCTTCTGTTCTTTTCCTTCCTTCTATTAACCTTCTCCCCATAGACCACCCACAGGCTGCCACAGTTCCAAACTATCTTCCCCAAACACAACACTCACCATGGCCCTCCCTTGTGGGCTGTTCATTGCAAACAGAATTAAATTCCACCTTTTAACGAGGCCCTCCTCATATTGGCTCATACTGCTCTCTCCATTTTCATCTCTCACCATCTTTCTCTTTATATCTAAAACTGGAGCCACACTACATTATTTCTTCTTTAAAACACTCCTGCTGCTCCAGGTCTCTGTGACTGTGCATAGGATGCCCTCTCCATGTAGAATGTCTTTTCACTTCTTTCTTCCCATGGGCTTTTTCCTACTTATCCTTCACGGCACACCTGGGATGTTATCTTCTCTGTGAAATCTTACCTCCCTCCCTCAAGATCTAACCTCTGTGTTCCCATAGTGTCTTTCACCTATTACACAAACCTCTGTTGTAGAACACATTATGTTGTTTTGACACTTTTCTGTGTCGATTTCTGTCTTTTTTGTTGGAGTGAGAGCTCTTCAAAAGCAGGCCCTGTCTTGTTTATTTATGTAGCTTCAGCAAAGGGCCTAGCACTTAACAATGTTGCTAACATTTTTCCAGTGCCTACTTTTTACTGGCACAACAAATTACCTCACTGAATCTATAAAAGAACCCTATAAAGGAGGTATTTTTAAATGCCCCCTGTTTTACATATGAGAAAACTGAAGCTCGTAGAGCATTAATAGACTTTCCAAGGTGACACAGCCAATAAAATGTGGAGCCAGAATTGGAATTCAGGTGTCTTTGACTCCAAGGGCCCTTCTTATAACCATGGAACAAATTACCTCCTGAGGACTATTTCTGCAGTGACACAGAGGAACTGTCCCCACACGCAGCATCACGAAAGTTACTTTATAGCCAGTGTGGCTCAACCTGTCATGTTAATGATGAGAAAACTGAGACCTGGAAAGGAAAGGTGATATGCAATGGTTTCCTAACTTTGGAGCAAGAATCTTGTTCAGAGCTTAGGTCTTCTGACCCCAAGACTCTTTCCACTTTATCACACTGACAATTTGGTGAGAGGCCAGCCACACCATTTGTTTGATGAAAAAGGCAGCATCAGTTATAAGATCTTCTTCTAGAAAATGGGTTTTACTCTTAAGTGTGAAGAGAAGTAGCTGGTAGTTTATAATAGCTATAGATTTCCACAGGAGATGACACTGTGTCAACACAGGACCAGAATGAAAGAAGCGAGGGTTTGCTGGGATCTGATTTACAGGCAGGTACTTAACAACAGCATGACCTCTAACAATTTGATTCTTTTTTTTTCCCCTTCCCCTTTCTCACCTTCCCCACTCTCTTCCCTTTTCTTCTCCATTTTCCTCCATTTTTTCCTCCTTTCTTTCTCTTAGCTGAGTGGAATATTCACATAGTAACTCCAGCCAATGAACGTAAGTATAAATTACCAACTTAGAATCATAGCTGTTAATTTATATCTACAAATGAAGATATTGGGAGGTGAGAGGTACACAGTGACTGAATACAGTTTTGTAAACACATCTGATCATTTATTTATCAATCTTTTAAAATTAGCTTAGAATTTCTACATTGTGTTATTTTATTTTATTTTATTTTATTTATTTTGAGATGGAGTCTTGCTCTGTCCCAGGCTGGAGTGCAGTGGCGCGATCTCCGCTCACTCCAAGCTCCGCCTCTCGGGTTCACACCATTTTCCTGCCTCAGCCTCCCAAGTAGCTGGGACTACAGGTGCCCACCACCATGCTCAGCTGATTTTTGTGTATTTTTAGTAGAGACGAGGTTTCATCGTGTTAGCGAGGATGGTCTCGATATCCTGACCTCGTGATCCACCCACCTTGGCCTCCCAAAGTGCTGGGATTACAGGCATAAGCCACCACGCCTGGCCTACATTGTGTAATTTTAAATATGAAAACTATTTTTATTTTAGTAGAAGGCATACTGAAGATGGCTTCAGTGTTTAATCCAACCAAATGTTTAAATAAATACAAATCCTTCATGAACTCTTCCAAAAAATAAAAGAGGATAGAAAACTTCCCAACTCATTCTATGAGGCTAGCATAACCCTTATATGCAAACCAAAAAGAGACAACATAGGAAAAGAAGGCTACAAATTAATGTCTTTTATGAGTATAGATGCAAAAAACTTCCATATAATACTGTTAAACCAAATCCAGGAATATTTAAAAAGGATTATATGCCATGACCAAGTGGGATTTATCCTAGGAATGCAAGGTTGGTTTAACATTTTTTAAAAAATCAGTCAATGTAATAAACCATGTGAATAGAATTTTAAAGCCACGGTGATATTAATAGACATAGAAAAATCATTTCACAAAATCTCACAAAATCATTTCACTATTTTATGACATATAGAAAACAAAGTAGCAATACAAAGGAACTTTCTTAGAATAATAAAGGGCATTGACAAAAATCCAACAACTGACATCACACTGAATAGTGATATACTGGATGCTTTCTCACTAAGATCAGTAACAAGACAAGGAAGTTTGCTCTTATAACACCTATTGAACATTGTGCTGCAGGATCATACCAGTGGATTAGGCAAGAAAATAAACTAAATGGCATCCAGTCTGGAGAGAAATAAGTAAGACCATAATTGCAGATGCCATAATTTTGTATATAGGAAATCTTAAGTAATCCGTACACACAAAGCTGTTGGAACAAATAAGTTCAGAATTATTGCAGGATTAATGTATTGCAAGATTAATGTATAAAAGTCAACTGTAGGCTGGGCGTGGTGGCTCATGCCTGTAATCCCAGCACTTTGGGAGGCCACAGCGGGTGGATCACGAGGGCAGGAGATCGAGACCATCCTGGCTAGTACAGTGAAACCCCATCTCTACTAAAAATACAAAAAATTAACTGCGCATGGTGGCAGGCACCTGTAGTCCAAGCTACTTGGGAGGCTGAGGCAGGAGAATGGTGTGAACCCGGGAGGCGGAGCTTGCAGTGAACTGAGGTCGTGCCACTGCACTCCAGCCTGGGTGACAGAGCGAGACTCTATCTCAAAAAAAAAAAAAAAAAAGTCGACTGTATTTCTTTTTGTTTTTTTTAGGTGAGGTTTCACTGTGTCACCCAGGTTGAAGGGTAGTGGCATGATCATAGCTCACTGCAGCCTCTATCTCCCAGGCTCAACTTATCCTTCCAGCTCAGCCTCCCAAGTAGCTGGGATTACAGGTGTGTGACACCATGCCTGGCTAATTGAAAACATTTTTTTTTTTGTTTCAATAGAGATGAGATCTCTCTGTGTTACCCAGGCTGATCTCAGACTCCTGAGCTCAAGCAATCTTTCTTTCTCACCTCCCAACATGCTGGCATTATAGGCATAAGCCACTGCACCTGGCCTCAATTGTAGTTCTATGTGCTAGGAATGAATAATCAAAAAATGAAATTTAAAATTTTCATTTATAATAATATCAAAAATAATATAACACTCAGGAATAATTTTCACAATAAAGCACAAGACTTCTACACTAAAAACTACAGAATATTGTTGAAATAAACTAAATAAAACCTAAAAGAATGGACAGACATTCTATGTTTATGGACTGAAAGATAGTATTATTAAGGTAACAATACTCCTCAAATTGTTCTACAGACTCTACACAATTCCAATTAAAGTACCAGCTGGTATTTTCCCCCCAGAAATTGAGAAACTGATCTTAAAATTTATATGAAAATGCCAGGAACCCAGAATATTCAAAACAATCTTGAAAAACAAGAACAAAGTTTGAAGATTCACAGTTTCCAATTTTAAAACTGACTGTAAAGTTACAGTCATCAAGACAGTGTGGTACTGCCATAAGGATAGACATATAGATCAATGGAATAGAATTAGAATGCAGAAATAACCCATTATATGTATGGTCAACTAATTTTTAACAAAGGTTCCCAGACAATTTAATGAAAGAAAGAATAGTCTTTTCAAGAAATTTTGTTGGGACAACTGGATATCCACATGCAAAGAAATGAATACCCTATCTCACACAATATATAATAACTAACATAAAATGGACCACAGATCTAAATGTTAGAGAAACTATTACACCCTTGATGAAAACATAGGGGTAAATCTTCATGACCTCGGGTTACACATAGGTTTATTAAATATAGCACTGTTGGCCGGGAGTGGTGGCTCATGCCTGTAATCCTAGCACTTTGGGAGGCCGAGGCAGGCGGATCAGGAGGTCAGGAGATTGAGACCACAGTGAAGCCCCGTCTCTACTAAAAATTATTACAAAAAAAATTATTTGGGCATGGTGGTGGGCGCCTGTAGTCCCAGTTACTTGGGAGGCTGAGGCAGGAGAATGCTGTGAACCTGGGAGGCAGAGCTTGCAGTGAGCCTACATCGCGCCACTGTACTCCAACCTGGGTGACAGAGGGAGACTCCGTCTCAAAAAAAAAAAAAAAAAAAAAAAAAAAAAGCACTGTTACTTGATTACCTCTGTAAAGAAAAAATATAAAGGACTAAAAGCATAACCACCACCACCAACAAATAGATACATTAGATGTCATCAAAATGAAAAACTTATACTTCAAAGCATACTATCCAGAAAGTGAAAAGAGAACCCACAGAATGGGAGGAAATACTTGCAAATCCTATGTCTGATAAAGGGCTTGTATCCAGAGTCTATAAAAGACTTTTACAACTTAATAATAAACAGACAACTGTATTAGACCATTCTTGTTTTGCTATAAAGGAATACCTGAGACTCGCCTAGAGCAACTTTTACTCCTGCGAGCTGCATTCATGGTAAGTACCCTACACAGGTGTGCCATTTTAATCTATTGTACTGTATTTTTTATGGTTCCATTTCTGTGTTTGGATTCAAATACTTACCATTGTATTCCTTACAATTTCCTACAGTATTCTAACATGCTTTGCAGGTTTTCAGCCTAGGAGCAACAGGTTATTCCATATAGCCTAGGTGCATAGTAGGTTATATCATTTAGTGTGAGTACAGTCTATGATGTCTGCACAATGACAAAATGGCCTAATGACACATGTCTCAGAATATATCCCCATGGTTGAGTGATGCATGACTGCATATATATGTGTGTGTGTATGTGTATACATATGTTTGTATATGTAGAATATATATGTGTATATATATGAAGGTAGGCGGTATTTAAGTATGCCAACAACAATTGAAACTTAGTGAGAAACAGATTTCTTCCAATTTTGAAAAGAAATGAGAGTATACAAGTGTTTATATTAATGCTATATTTTTGAGAGTTTATTTAATCAAACAGTTTTGTGCTTTTTGAGAACATATTTCTTTAGTCAAGGACTTAAATGTTTTAAGAGATGAAAAGCTTCTTTTACCACATGTGAAAACTTGGAGAAACTGTGGAAGAAATCAAAGTATTAGAGAGGAGTTAAAATAAATGCAGACAGTTGAATGAAATGCTGGAATCATGAGGACGGGCAGAACGTATGGAATGAAGAGAAGAATACCTGGGGAAGAGAAGAATGAGGAGTCCCTAGTACTAGTCAAATGCAAGTACGGGGTGTAAAATTATTAGCAAGCTGGAATGAGCAGAGAAGAACAAGGGAAATAGATGTTCAATCCACAGACCTGCAATGCAAGGTACTTGAGGTAATAGCCAAACATATCCAATACCTGTAGAACTCTCTTACTGATAACTATTGAGAGCTATGTAAGTTTCACAAGCTTCAACTAGTCAAATAATGAAAGGCATGAAGGGAAAATATTCAGTGTGTTTATTATTTCTCTCCCTCTCCACCATGCCCAATTTCCTAGCTTGATATTCTACAGTTAATGTTTCATGACCTTTAAGTTTCGCACACAACAGAAGCCACTTCAGACCAAACCATTGTTAATGGGCTTGTTCTCTATCGCCAATGACCAGAGGGCTGTCCCTGGCTTCCATTGGGGAAGAGGTGAATGAAGACCCAAGGTCAATGCTGCAGTACTAGTAGAAGTGACTAGTGGTTTCCCAATAGTCAGTGGACTGGACTTCTGTGCATCTTCATATTTTCTTTTAGGCAACTGGACAGTAAATGTTCCTCTCAAAGCTTTGGCAGCTATGAGGATGGTTCTTTTGAACTGTCTTTTGAGATCACTCATGTGGGGTAAAATGCTGCTGCAGTCCACTACGGGGATGAGGCAGAGCTTGGCAAATCATCTGTTGTTATTCCTCCTCCTCTTTCTTCTCCTCCTTCCAGTCTCCTCCTCCTGGTGACCTTCTGGGCAATGTGTACTATGGGGAAGAAAGCAGCCCAGCAGCTCTGACAGGAGTATGAATCCCAAGTACTCCAAGGCTCAGGGACTCTGTGCAGGGCCAGTATTGAGTGACAATCTTGAGTAAGGCCCATCAGTATTTCATCTATTGTCTCCTAACCAGTCCTCAGATGGTTTGTGCCAAGTGCCTAAGAAAAGGGGATGTCAAATCGTCTGAAACTGTGAGACAAACAAAAGAGCTATAAGAAAAGGCACTCACAACCCCTATCTCTCACCATACAAAAATCAACTCAAAATGGATTAAAGACTTAAACCTAATACCTGAAACTGTAAATCTATTAGAATAAAACATAGGGGAAAAGCTCCACGACATTGGTCTGGGCAAGGATTACTTGCATATGACACCCAAAACACAGGTAACAAAAGTGAAAATAGACAAGTAGGATTACACCAAACTAAAAAGCTTCTGCACAGCCAAGGAAACAATCAATAGTGTGAAGAGACAACCTGCAGAATGGGAGGAAATATTTGCAAGCCACACATCTGATAAGGAGTTAATGTCCAAAATATATAAAGAACTCAAACAACAGCAAGACAACAAATAACGTGATTAATAAATGGACGAAAGAATTGAATAGGCATTTTTCAAAAGAAGACATACAAATGGCCAAATGTGTATATAAAAATGTGTGAAAAAATGCTCAACATCATGAATCATTGGAGAAATGCAAATTCAAGCCACAGTGAGATATGACTTCACATATTTTAGAAGGGTTTTAATCACAAAGACAAAAGATAAAAAATGTTGTTTAGGATGTGCAGAAAAGGTAACTCCTGCACATTGTTGGTGGGAATGTAGGTTAGTACAGGCTTTCTGGAGAATAGCAGGGGGTCCCCTGACAAATTAAAAGTAGAATTACCATATGATCCAGCAATTCCACTTCTGAGTATATATTCAAAGGAAATGAAATCATTATATCAAAGAGGTATCTACACTCTTATGTTGATTGCAGCACTATTCACAATAGCCAAGATACAGAATCAACCCAAGTGTTCATCAGTGGATGAATGGATAAAGAAAATGTGTCTTATGTACACAATGGAATACTAGTCAGCTGTCAAAAGGATGAAATCTTGTCATTTCTAGCAAAATGGTTGGAACTGGAGGTCATTATGTTAAATAAAGTCAGGCACAGAAAGACAAATGCTGCATTTCACTTATATGTGAAATGTAAAAAAGGAGAGGGACAATGTAAAGATATTGGTCAAAGGGTACGAAATGTTAGTTACATGGGAGGCATACATTCAGGAGATCTTTTGTACAATGTGGTGATTATAGTTAATAACAAGTATGCTTGAAAATTGCTAAGAGAGATTTTAAGTGTTCTCACCACAAAAATGGTAAGTACATGAGGTAATAGTATATTATGATTGAGCCTTTCCACATTGTATGCATATTTCAAAACGTGTTGTGCATAATAAATATATACAAGTTTTATCTGTCAGTTAAAACAAGCACACACACACACACAAAAAAAAAAAAAAAAAAGAAAGAAAAAGAAAAGTCACACTGGTGCACCTTGGCCAAGGAAGAGAATGTCCAAAACTGGTGTGATGAAGACAGTTTGCCTTCAGAGCAATGAATAGGAATGAATAATTGGCTGGGCATGGTGACTCATGCCTGGAGTCCCAGCACTTTGGGAGGCTGTGGCAGGAGGATTGCTTGACGCCAGGAGTCAGAGATATGAAGAAGGGAAGAGCAGCAGGGGTGCAATGGAGTGGGAAGAGAAGCCGTAGCTTCAGCAAGGAAGGGTGAGGTCCACTTCAGGGCCACAGGCCCAGGGGCTACCCAAGGGGAGAGGTGTGGATAGGGATGGTGGAGGCAGGGAGTGTGGGCTGACCAGGAGCACGTGGGATGGTTGACACTGAAAGGCAGGGTTTTGATTGATGGGGATGGTGGGGATTTCAAAGCTAGGCTAAAGTCAGAGACTTGTCACTGTGACCTACATTCATGATGGTGCTTTGCAGGCTGGCCTTGGGAACAGCACCATTTCTGGCCCTGTTGGGTGCTGTTCCCTCTAGTTCCTTAGATGCTCCACCCCTAAGCCTCACACAGTTTCCTCATACACACGTATGCACTGGTCAGAACTCTGCTGAATACTTGCGGGATCCTCCACATATCTCCAGTATTCTCTCCTGGGCACCTCTGTCCTCATCAGCACTGGATCTTGGGCTCTCTCCCTTCTAAGCCACAGCCTTGAGCGCTCTCAAGTCAGGAAGGGCACCTTATTGATTTCCCATCTCCTAGGGATCTCTGTTTTTCACAGTCAGATGCTAGTGTCTTGAAAACCTTTGTTTTATAAGTTATCTGGATATTTGGTTGTTTTAGGCAGGAGGGTAAATTCATTCCTCGTCATGCGCCGTCTTTTCCAGAAGCAGAAGAAATCTTTATTTTTTTTCAGATGGAGTCTTGCTCTGTTGCCCAGGTTGGTGTGCAGTGGCGCCATCTCTACTTGCTACAACCTCCACCTCCTGAGTTCAAGGGATTCTCCTGCCTCAGCCTCCCAAGTAGCTGGGATTACAGGCACCCGCCACCATGTCCAGCTAATTTTTGTATTTTTAGTAGAGATGGGGTTTCTCCATTTTAGCCTGACTGGTCTCGAACCCCTGACCTCAGGTGATCCGCCTGCCTTGGCCTCCCAAAGTGTTAGGATTACAGGCGTGAGCCACCACACCGGGCCAAGAAACCATTTTTGAACTTGAACAAAGTCTACTCCAGTACATGCTGCACCAACATCACTCCTCAAAGCACATTGGCATGCACAGATGCTCTTAGCTAACATCTGTCCATCAAATCTCAGTCCACATGTTACCTCCCCAGCCTGTTCCTGGCCCCCTGAATTTGAGTGTGGCCCTCTGCCACTGTGCCAAGCTCTGTGGGACCCCTGTGTTGTGCTCATTGGACTTGCCTGCATCTCCCTGGGCCTGAGCCTCTGCACTCATCACTCCCTTCCTGCTTAGCACAGGGAGGGGCGGGTGTGGACTCTGCAAACAGCGGTCCAATGTGTGAATGAATGAATGAAGGAAGGAAAAACCACAGCTTCTCGCTCAGCTGAGCCTTTTGCAGACTGGGCAGGGGACAGTTTCAGGAAGAAAATGAGCTGTTTTAGGTCTGGCCAAGTTTTCCTGGAAGGAATACCTTATGGGAGCCACAGTTTCTGGGCTGGTTGTCTAAGTTCAGGGAGTTGTGCCTGTGAAAACAGACTGATGTTTTGTAGAGAAGATTTGCCTTTTTCTTTGCTGGCATGTTTTCACATGATAAAGGCACTGCCCAGTGGGGGGTCAGAATTGTAACTCTTGAAGAAAGGTCTGCCTTCATGACTGTCTTCTCTGTAGGAGGCAGGGACGTGAGAACAGATTGGTGAGTGTTCAGTATGATAGCTGATGTCCAGGAAGATGCTAGGAAATGCATTTCTGATGGCAACAAAGCCAGGCTCCTCAGGGAAGAGGCCTTGTGCAGAGTGATGTGAACTGGGGAAAATAAAGAGAAAGATGAGGGTAGTTTTCAGGCACGGCAGTGTAATCCAATACTATTTGTGACAGACAGGAAAGGGTGTGGCTTTGTGTCGGACAAAGCTGGATGTAAATGTAAGAACATTTGGGCTAACGGCTTCCACTCTTGGAGCCTTAATTTTGTCATCTGATAAATAGGTTGTCTAGACAAGGGAGATGATGGATGGGAAGCATCAGGTCAACACAGTGTGGGCTCCGTTCCTCTCCCTGCCTCTTACCGTCTCCCCCTCTCACAGAAGGTGAGACAAGAGGAGCACCAGGCATATCTGTTTCCAGAGCAAATCCTGTGTACCAGCCCATCTGGAACTTCAGGGAGTGGATGACACACTGAGGCCTCCCTGTAACTCACTGGTTGAGAAGACTCAGCCCAGAGGGATGTGAACATAAGCAGTTTTATTTCCCCCCAGACTCTTCTTTTATCTATGCTCTGTTGAATCTCCTTCCCATCCCTCACAGCATCCTGGTAAGATTCTGTAACTCCCAGGTAGGTGTCTCTTGGATATTAAAACTTAATCGAAAATTACACTTTCAATCTCAATCTTGATTTAAATCTCATCTCCTTGGAATATAGAAGATGTTTTTGGCAGGAGCCCTGATCACTAATTTTCAGGCAAAGGGGAGAATGTCACTTCACTGTATGTTTAGCCCCTTTAGAGTCAAGGTCAGGGTGGGCTCCTGGGAGGCAGTCAGAGGCAACTGCACTTCTTTAGTGTCCCTCAGTTGCTGGTGGCTGCCCAGGAAGGAGGAGCTGGCTTGGGGGCAGGAAGTTGGTTGTGGGTGGGGAGGGAGCACTGTTTCTCGCTCTCACCCCTCATCCCCAGACATATGCTCTCCATCTGGGGGTTTGCAAACATTCTTAAGGGCTGCTGAAATCTTCTTTACCTCCAAGTTCTAACTGGATAGTCCAGTAGCCTAGCTTCTTGGGCCACATCTACAGCTGAACCATCAGGACACCTGCCTCTCAAATGTTGGAGTCTCCGATTCACAGACCCATCTCCCCTTTTATTGTCTGCTGGTGCTTGGGGAATCTGGTGAAGGCTCCTGGGAGGCCATTTGCTCATCTTTTCTCCCACTTTCAGGTACCCATGCTTCTTCCTCAAAGTCTTCCATTCTGGCTGTGCTGGGGCTCCTGTCACTGTCCAGTGTGTCCTGCAGTGAACCCCCATTCCTCTCCACCCATTGCTCCTGAGATGGTGTCCACTTGTCTGACCATCCTCCAGGCAGGCTGGGTCTGGGCTCCAGAGTGGGTTCAACATGGTGGCATGTGTGGGACAAAGGAGGGTGACCAAAGGAGCACAGAGCCAAAGGCACTGTCATCCAAGGGCAGGGAAGAGAGTAAGAGTGCAGTTCTCTGAAAGGCACAGGGAAAACCCTGGGGAAGGAGTTGAAGAAAATAAAATGGTACCGTTCTGGCTCCATGCCCCAAACTATCTCACAAACAAGCTGGTGGGGGCCACTTTATCTCACTTCCAGGGGAGACTGGCTTCTGTCAGAGATGCACAAGGAATCCCTTCCATTCCTGTGAAGGCTCTCAGTCAGCCATGGCTCTCTCCTGTAAGACCCACAGTGTGTTAAACACAGTTGCCATTTCCCCTAGGACCCGGTCACAGGCACTGCTCTGTCCAGATGTGCAGCAGCTTTGTTCTCTTTGCCATTCCTGGGAGGCTCTTATTTATTTATTTATTTATTGCTCTTGTCGCCCAGGCTGGAGTGCAATGGTGCCATCTGGACTCACTGCAACCTCCGCCTCCCCAGTTCAAGCAATTCTCCTGCCTCAACCTCCCAAGTAGCTGGAATTACAGGTGCCCACCACCATGCCCGGCTAGTTTTTATATTTTTAGTAGAGACAGAGTTTCACCATGTTGGCCAGGCTGGTCTTGAACTCCTGACCTCAGGTGATCCACCTGCCTCAGTCTCCCAAAGTGCTGGAATTACAGACGTGAGCCACCATGCCTGGCCTTCACATTTATTTTTATGTCAGGGCCACACCAGACATAAAACAATCTCATTAAAAAAAAAAAAAAGAAAGAAAAAACACTGAAGTCATCTCCTTTGAGGGCAAAACCACCCCCTCTCACCATCTACACACCAACTTTAATCTTGGTAATTCAGTTTCTTTTGGTTTAAAACATTGTTGATTTGGTTAACTATTTCACCAGATTCAGACCTGACCCCTCACTCTCTTCTTTTTTTTTTTTTTTTTGTCCTGAGACAGGGTCTCGCTCTGTCACCCAGGCTGGAGTGCAGTGGCGCGATCTCTGCTCACTGCAAGCTCTACCTCCCGGGTTCACACCATTCTCCAGGCTCAGCCTCCCAAATAGCTGGGACTACAGGTGCCCACCACCACGCCCAACTAATTTTGCTTTTGTGTTTTTAGTAGAGACGGGTTTTACCGTGTTAGCCAGTTTGATCTCGATCTCCTGACCTCATGATCTGCCCACCCTGACACCCCCCAAAGTGCTGGGATTACAGGTGTGAGCCACTGCACCCAGTTCCCTCCTTCTCCTCTTATCCTTGTCTCCAGCATGAGGGAAATTCTCAGTTTGGGTTCCTGTGTTGTCCTTGTTTTGGAGCAAGGTTGCAGACCAAGGCTCAGACAAGTCCCAGGAAAGCAGGGTATAGCAAGACACTATCCCTCGGTAGACATGGACAGCTGACAATGAAGCCATCTTCACCTTGGCTGCAGGCATTGCTCCACCAGACTGCTGGGCTCCATCCCACCTCTGTCACCATGGAAAATCAGCTTCCCAACCTGAGCCCTGACTCAGTCCCTCCTAAGCCAGGCCCTAGTGGTAGCACCGGTTGGCCACACTCCGGCCACACACCCACCCTATGGCCAGCCAGCGTGGGAGGGGAGTATCTGTCCCCTTCCCCACTAACACTCATGTTTTCAGAGGTAGAGCTGCCTCCCTTCTGTCTTGGGATTACCACAAATAGAAAAAAGTTTTGGCTTCTGAGTAGCCAAAATATAAAACATCCTCCAGAGGCGGAGAGGGCCTGAGCCAGCCTGTCCAACCACCCCAGTCTCTCTCAGCTCCAGCAGAGTCTGGAGAAAAGCCAAGACATTTTCTACATCCCTAGGAGAAGGAGGCAGAGGGCAGCTGGGGATTCTGTGTGCCTGCCAGAGATCACGGCAGGGCAGGGCCTACTCTTGCTAAGGACAATGGTGGGCATGGCTGAGTGTCCGAGGACCAGCAGTGAAAGAATGATGATAGCCACGTTTGCAGAAAGAGATGGTCCAGCTTCATGCACCAGCTGCAGACCCTCAGCAGTGGCATCTGTGAAGGCAGAGGCCAAAGGTCAGAGATCTCCAGGCTGACCTCTCAGCTGAGGACTCTCCACTATGGGCATTCTCACTGAGACCCTGCCAGAGATGATCTTTGGTTTGGTTAGCTAAAGATACTGTTAATTTTTCTTAGATAGCCAGAATTGGCTTTTTTTGTTTGAAACCATGAATCTTAATTAATCTTATTGCCCAAACGTGCCATGCCACCAGCTCTACTCTCCTGGGGGTTCCATGATGCTGAAAAGCCAGTTGAGGCAATAATCTCCTTCTAGAATTTTAGATGGGAAGTGGGGCAGCCTACTGCACGGTGCCTGCCTTCAGGTTCTTCCTCAACATAACTTGGCTCTCTCGGTGCCTTAAAAGGGACCCAGATAATGTCCATTCTGTGTCTCCCCACTTACAGATCTTGCTGATGACCCTCGGCAGGGAAATGGTTATGAATCCTAGCCCGTGACCCTCTTCACACTCACCTCCTCCACTCTTGGACTTAAACAACTCCATGCTATAGTCTCAGAGCTCTGGCTCCTGATCATTTAACTCAAATAAATCCTTTGAAATTCAAGGGAAAACCAGTCCTCTTTTAAGCACCCAGCTCTTGGAATTGAGTTCAAAGGCAAGAATTTAGCTCTTTGTTCTGGTTTGACTCTTCCCCCTCCCTGCAGGGTGGTGCTGGGAGAAGCCAAGGCTCCCTGAAAGGTGGTGAAAGGGTCATGGGACAGGACACCTGGGAGCAGCAGTCTTTTAGTATCTAAGACATGGTACTACTACATTTTCCTTTTGAAGTTATGTTACATTTTATTAATTATCTCTGGAGGCCTTATTAAATTTTGAAGATTATGGCCTGATATTGTTAAAGATGGCTTTACATATGATAACACATTTTAGAATCAGATATTAAGCTCAAAGAACATTCAATCCCGGGTGGAGATGCATTTGCAGGAAAGCAGCTCGTGACCCTTGTAGCCAATGTGGAGGAGCCCAGCGTCTCTGCTCCCCACACCTTCCCTGCAGCCCCCGCTCAGCAGATTCATTGGCTGCTGCTGTTCTGCTCACTGACTCTCCTTCCTCTTGCCTCTCCCAGGACAAGCCTCTGGGATTTGCAGAAATAAATTTAACCTACCCAGCAACAGTGTAGCCACAAAAAGGAAAAGTAGAGCCCCAGTAGGGGAAGACAGGGCCTTGGGGTTGTGGTGAAGGAGTAGGCCCATGCCAATGGACAAATAACAGAGTCCTGGGAATGACTTGCTGGGGCCTCAGGGGGAGTGGGAGGCCCTGGAGTTAGGGGTCTGGGGAGCATTTGTGGGAGGCTGCGGCTGGCAACAGGAGTGCGTTCTGACCCAGTGGGCAAGAGAAATGGGCTTCCTAATGACAGTGTCCAAAAAGGTGGTCCTCACCAGGGTCTGGGTCTGGCTTGGATGGCTCCTGCTCCACTTTTCTCTTTGCCCAGCAGGAAGTGCCTGAGGCTGTGACTGCGGCAGAGGCTGTGATAATGCAGCAGGCAGTGACGCTGTGGTGGGTGGGTTGACGCCTAAGGAACAAACTCAGACCTGGACAGAGAGAACTGGGCAGGTGGGCAGTGTGTCATCCCCCTTCCAGGACCTGGTGTCTGGGAGAAGAATCCCCTCTGCAGGGAACAAGATACAGGGAGATGGTGGCTCTGAGCATCCAGGGTTTCAGATCTTACATCAGGATGCCTAACAAATCGCAGGGCCCAGCCACTGCAATTCAGTGACCGAGAGAGGCTGGCATTCACTGAGGCCTGGCACCTCTGTTCCGGCTAGCCTGGTGCCAGGTCCCTGGTTTTCCTTCTCTCTTGAGAAGGGATATGTGCAGCAGGCCAGCAGAGTCCCTCCTCTGCCCTGGGAGGCCCTGCACAGATGGAATCCAAGGTGGAACCTCTCCTGCTAGCCCCCTCATCCCTGGTGTCTCAGAAGGAGGAGGCCCCCAGAACTGTCCTTGGAAAAATTCAAGCAGGAACTTCGTGTCCAGTCCTGCATTCATTAAAAATCGCTAAAAATAGCAGAAAGCGACTCAAACCCAACCACTTCCCTTAGGCTAAATGAGCTTTTCTCTTTGCACTGAGTCTGACTCTAGTCCTGGACCACAAAACTCAGAAGTCCAGGGAATAAGTGTGGGTTTCTAGGACAAGGGCAACTGCCAGGTGGATCAGAAGGAAGAAGAGATGCAGGAGTGCTGTGTTCCCCCAGGTGGGAAGGAGCATGGTATGAGGATGGAGGGATTTCGGGAAACTTCTCCCTAGGGTCCTGAGGAACTCAGTCCCCCACTCCTTGTCCTAATCAGTGATCATGGGATTGGGGCCGAGAAGACAGGGGCACGGGGCGGCTGCAGGGGAAGCCCACAGTACAAGGACTTGCGTCTCCAGTCCTGGTTAACCTCTGGCCCTGGACGGCCTCAGGCCCACTAGGCTGGTGATGGCATTGGGACAAGTGGCAGCATAGGATGCTTAAACAAAGAAAGAGTTTGAGACACTTTTCCTGGTTCCCTACTGGCTGTGCAGGTGTAGGAAGGTGGCTGAGGAACCATGGGGTGTGGTTGAAAGGCCACAGGTCTGTGGAGCCAGCAGTGGTCTCCTCTGAAGATTTCAGGGGCCAAGGCCATTCAACGCCCCCTGCCCCACTTACCCAGAGGAAACCAATAAGGACCTGGAGGGCAAATGCATACCTCAGGTCTCCCTGCCATAGCTACAGCGACTGTCAATCCCAGTGACCTTGGCTAGAAGGCAGAGGAGGTGACCTGCAAGACCATCCTCTCTTCCCTGGCTGAAGCCACACCTGTACAAGGGTGGGGAACCACGGAGAGTTGCCTCATTAGCAGAAAAGGACACTTCAAAGAAGATGAGGACAGAGAGGGAAACTAAGAGTGCTATTTCGTATTTTCTACCATTTCTCTGCTCTGATCTCAGGGTGGGGCATGTCCTGGGCCCCGTGAATCAGTTGCTGCTGGGGTCAGCTCCATCCTTAATGTCCCCAACCTGATCCAGAGAGGTGGGTAGAAGGCATTTCAGAAAGAAAAGCTGAAACTCAACCCTCATGATGAGAAGGCTTAAGCATTCAGTTCTAGCTGGAACTCAAATACCTAAAAGGAAGCCCAGAGAATCAGAAAACGGAGGCCGCTTTGTCCTCCCCAGTCTCCTTCCAGCTGAAAGCAGCTTTCAGTTCTGCACTGCCAGCCACCTGAAACAGCAAACCCCAGTAAATGATTTATTCTCTGAAGTTAATGATCTGGAACAATAGATTGCCTCAGTCAAAAATCAATTTTTATTATTTGGAGAAGGGGCTGGATAAAGTCTCCTTTTCACTGTCAGGCCCAGAGACGACAATCCTGAATTACGATTGTTCAAGGACAAAGCCTCGTTTGGATTGTGGTTTGGGCACATTCGCAATTTTTTCCTTTCATTAATTCTTAAAGCTTAAATCCATACTTAGTGATGACTTGTGTAACTCTCACTTAAAGTAAATCAGTTAGATTTGGTTTCCACCTAGAGAAGAGTGGCCGGGGCCCTCTTGGATACAATTCCGAATGAATCGTTATTAAGCGGGTTGTTTGTTTGCTTGAGACTGCCCAGAACACATTGGGCTGGCGCCGAGCGTTCACAGCAATGGGCTGCCCTTGCTCTTGTAAGGCAGTTGGAACTAGTCCCAGGGCTCTTGTGAGCTGCAGTTCACTGGGTTTTTATATCATGCGGTGATGGGGAGGAGGAGTTGGTGGCTCCTGCTTACCAGAGAAGGAGATGGAAACCCAGGGGAAGGGGGCAGCCTAGCCAGAGGCTGCAAAGATGGTGCCAGCTGCAGACCCTGCACCGTCAAAGATGATACCTTCTACCACCTGGTGCTCTGGGGCCCCTCCAGTGATTCCCTTGGACTGAAGAGCCTTATTCACTCTCTCTTTCCATCAGAGCCAGGTGTCCAGTTGTCATTCCTGCTACTTCTTGTCCTGTCATGGCTCAAAGTTCCTTGGGACCTGGCTTCTACCTTTGCTCCTACCCTGACCTGTCACTCCCCAACCCCAGCCCCTTAATCCCACAGACTCTCCATGAACAGAACTTTCACAGTTTCGTGTCTTTGCTCCTTCTACCCCCTGCCAGGATTGTTCCTGCTCCTTGACTTTAAACCTGGAGCGGTTGTCACCTTGTGAAGGGCTTGGTGTCTTCCTCTCACCTGAGTGGTATGTGGCCCCTTTGGTCCCCCCATATAACCCTCATATGATCTTGCATCAGAGAGATTCTCCCAAGGCCACAGTCCTCTCTCCCTACAAGGCTCTGATTTTTTTTTTTTTAATGGGGTCTCACTTCATCACCCAGGCTGCAGTGCAGTGGCATGATCAGAGCTCAGAGCAGCCTGGACCTCCTGTGCTCAAATGGTCTTCCCACTTCACTCTCCCAAGTAGCTGGGACTACCGGTGCACACCAGCATGCCAGGCTAATTTTTGTATTTTTTTGTAGGGATGGGGGTCTCTCTATGTTGCCCAGGCTGGTCTTGAACTCCTGGCCTCAAGCAATCCTCCAATCTTGGCCTCCCAAAATCTTGGGATGACAGGCGTGAGCCACCACACCCAGCCTGGCCTCTGAGCTTCTTAAGGGCAGCTCTGACTTCTCTCTGTGTTCCCACAGCTCAGAGCAGTGCCTGGTCGACTTTTGGAAGATGCTCCATAGATAGTGAATTTGTTAAACACTGGAAGCAGCATAGTTTTATTTACGTTTATTATAGGCCATGAGAAGAACTTGGCAAACTTTCTTAAATAAAAATAAAATAAAATAAAATAAAACTACATTGTCTTTCATGAAAACTCATTTCTGAGAGCTACAAATAAATGTGTGTTTGTTTATTTAAGATGAAAATGTGATTCTCTTGATTGTGCCCCTTTGAATATCAGCTACTCTAAATCAATCAATCATAATTTGAACACTTTAGTTCTTGAAAACAGAGTTTCTTTCAAGAAAAAAATATTGACATGGGTATTGTTTATTTAGGACTTAGCCCTAAACATAAAAAACAATTTTGCAATTTTAGTTGACCGTAAACTTAATGTGAGCCCCTGTGTGATGTGACTGTTAGGAATGTATCATGAATGTAGGCTGCATGAGAAACAGACATGCTTTTGTGGTAGAGACTTCTATCTTTTTTACTTTACCTCGGACAATATCTGCTCTGTGATAAGCAGAATAATGCTTCCCCAACAAAGATCCCCATGCCAACTCCTGGAATTAGTGTTACCTCACATGGCAAAAAGGACTTTGCAGATGTGATGAAGTTTAAAAAGTGTGGTAGGAGAGATTATCCTGAATTACCATGTGGGCCCAATCTAACCCCGAGTCCCTAAAAGCTGAGAAACTCTCTTGCCTATGATCAGAGAGATGTGAAAATGGAATAAGGGTCAGAGAGGTGCCACGTTGATGGCTGAAGATGGAGAAGAAATTACAAGTCAAGGGCTGTGGGATCCTCCTGACGCTGGAAAGGGCAGGAAAACTGACTTTCCCCAGAGCCTCCGGGAAAGCGGCTCAGCCCACCCAGCACTCCAACTTCAGCTCAATGACTCATGTTGGACTTCTAGCCTACAGAACTGTAAGATAATAAATGTGCGTTGTTTCAAGCCACTAACTTTGTGGTAATTTGTTGTAGTAGCAATAGGAAACTAAGATCACTGTTGTTCAATCTTAATTAGTATCATGAGGGCTAAAAAAAAAGTAGGGAAAGAACAAATGAATCTTTTCTGAGATGCCTCCCTGGAGCCCTCAACACACACTGACCTTAACGTTTTCTGAATTTCAAACTTCTTGTCATCTATGCTATTCATTTGGCGTTAGATCATGGGCCATTGTGTGTGGTTATAGCCGATCTCTTGGTCAAATAAAGTCTCTGTCCCTCCTGCAAGAAGCTTGGTCTTTGGGACTACAGCTCAGTGCCTAATGTGGAGCCTCTTCTCTCTGAGGACCATTAGCATGCACTTACAATAAAATAACTCCAATATGTATAGTCTGAATGCTGGTGGCTGTTTACTCCCATAGTGGAGGCAGGATCTCAGCCTTCCATGTGTGCTTAGAGAGCTTGGAGTTCCTAGGGAAAGTCAAGTGGGCTCTCAATTGGCCCAGTCCTTTTCTTCTGTTCTGGTCTCCATGTTGAGTTCCTTCTGGCATTGCTTGAGAGAGGCCCCTCCACTCCCTCGCCTCCCTGCCCTTTTATAAAGCCCCAATTCTCACTCTACCTGCTGCTTCCCAGAGCTCTCCAAGTAGCATTGCTCCCCACGGGGCTCCACATTATTGCATAGGCTTCTGTCTTCTTGAATCCAAGTGGGCCCCAAGCCAGGGAGAAGTGAGGTCCCCCCCTTCTGTGCTACTTTTTCATCCAGGCCCCGGGAACAAGCCCCGCCTGTGTCTGGAGCCTCACAGCGTACTCATGAAAGCAACTCTCGGCTTTTACTTGCAGTCACTTTATCCCTGCAAGGTAAGCTAGAATCAAGCTAGTCTTCATTTGTTCATTTCTTTTTTTCACTCTTGCCCAGAAACCCGTGTGCCATTCATGCAAACAGGCCGTAGGACAGGGGAAGGGCTTCTGCTGATGGACGAGGGAGTTGGCTTGACCCCAAATCCCAGTTTGGAAATGGTGAGGACCCAGGTTGTGCCATGCATACCCTAGTGCATGCCAGTCGCTTTCGATCTTTAGAAGCTGATTCCATGAATCCTTTGAATTTTTCTATTTAAACCTTTTTGCTCATGCCTGAGACCCATGTGTAAGATTATCAGACACAAATAGGTTGGGCCAGAAAAAAAGTCAGTTGGAGTCTGCAGGTGGCACAGGGAGGAAGACTGAAGCGTGGGTCACGCTGTCGAGACACAGGTGTGTGGGGAGCGCAGGTTGAGAATGAACAAATGGCCCCAGGTTCTTGGAGCGGGCTTCATGTCACAGGACTTGGTGACCTACCCTGCATGCGGGTCTATTAAGATTCTTCATAGTTTCTACTTGGCAGTGCCCTGAGTAGCTTTCTTTTCCTATCACTTTGGCCATTACATCTGCATTTTTAGCACTGTCTCTAAGCTTTCTTTGAATCTGGATCTTCCCTTTATCACCACGGCATCTTTCCCATTTTCTTTGCTAAGCACTATTTTCAGTGGGAAGGACTCTTGCGTCTTGGGGCACTTTATGTGTGGGCCTCTTTTTCAATAATTACATATATCATCTCATTTTTCATAACAATATTTTGAGGTGAGTAAGAGAGATTAATCTGTCCAAGGAACACAGCTGGCACGAGGCCAACTGAGGATGCCAGTCCACTTGATAGTTGGGCTTCATGCCTCCTCCCCCTCCTCTTGTTAGTGACCAGTGACTATGGACATCTTTTATGCAGTAGACATAGATACATTTCCAGCTGTAGTGGCTTCTAGATTGGGGGATATTAGTCAGGAGATGAGTTCTGCTGGGGGGCACTCAGCAGTTGGTTCCGCTAATAAGAAGATCAGACATTTAGAAAGACGTCTGCAACAAGTGTTGCATGGGGATGGGAATTACTAATCCAAAAAAAAAAAATTGAAATAAGTGGACACTTTTAGGTGATGCTAGGTAGTGGAGAGGTGGGCTAAGTTGGAAACTCAAGCTTGGATCTGGTCATGGAGATCTGAAAGCATTCAGTCAAGGAGTTTTGACCTTTGGTATAAATCTTATTTCACAGCAACAGGATATGACAGTCCATATTCCTTTATTTCTCTTAATCAGATTAAATTTGCTCTCAGACCTCACCTGTCTAGCTGGGAGGATACCCAGTAGCGATTACGAATGAGACTTCTTCCTCTCCATCATGGTGTCATCAAAGGATCTGAAGCTTATCTTGTGTCAGAAAAATTGAGAGAGGACCCAGGTTCCTCTCTCTCATGTGGTCACGACTGTTCCTCCAGCTACCTAATACAGCTGAGGAGTGATCGTCCCCTCCCTCTGGCAAAAATACTTCCTCTCAGGGCCTGGCGCGGTGGCTCACGCCTGTAATCCCAGCACTTTGGGAGGCCAAAGCAGGCAGGTCACGAGGTCAGGAGATCGAGACCATCCTGGCTAACACGGTGAAATCCCGTCTCTACTAAAAATATAAAAAAATTAGCCAGATTTTTTGGCGGGAGCCTATAGTTCCAGCTACTGGGGAGGCTGAGGCAGGAGAATGGCATGAACCCAGGAGGCAGAGCTTGCAGTGAGCCAAGATTGTGACACTGCACTCCAGCCTGGGCGACAGAGAGAGATTCTGTCTCAAAAAACAAACAAACAAACAAACACAAACGAACAAAAAACTTCCTCTCTGCTGGCTTCTGCTTTTGTCCTGAAAGTTTTCACCTTCATTCCCTTTTTATGTGACCAGCTTTAATTTAGGATTGCATTCACGCACACACTCACACTCACACAAAGCTCTTAAGCTTCTCCAAGAGTAGGGAGAGGTAAAGATAAGGAGAGCTCAGAGTTTTAGAAATAAAGCTAGGCTGTCTTTCCTGGAGTGGAGACTGGGCAAGGAGTTACTAACACTAGTTAGTTTTTGTCTTAATAACTCCCTTGGGTATTGAGCTAGGCCATGAGATAAAGGGACCTTTCTAGAAATTTTGAGTAAGAAAGTGACAAGTTAGTGCTGGTCTTTGGGAAGATCAGCTTGGCATTGCTCATTTTCTGGTTTGCAGTGGCAGAAGCAGCATCTTTCCCCAGTGCCTAGCACAGGATCTGCCCTGCAGTCAGAGCTTGATGCACATTTATTCATACATGTGTGCATAGAGTAATGGCAAACCATTGCAATGGTGCAGAAGAGAGAGCCAGTCTCTGAGTGATGGACATGACAATGCAAATGGAGACAAATTGCCCAACGTAAAATTTCAGAGATGTGAAAAGACTGACTAGAAGTGAGGAGTGATGACTGCAATCTCTGTTTAGCTCCCTCCTCTCTGAAATGGGGCTATAATAGCAACCCTCTGCTGGCCTCCAGTTTCTCTGTACTGTGGCCCCCAGCACTTACAGGTACTTGCAGCAAGCAGCAGCCAGACCAGCGGCCAAAGTCTTTAGTTGGAGATTGCTGCTGAAGTTCATCACGGCGTTTACCTTCCCTCTCCTCTTGGACACAAAGCCCTTTCAGGGGCCTCTTCATCAAGGTAGGTGTCACAGGTGCTCTGTGGCTGCTTTCATTTCATGCTCTACTTGGTTTTGGCAAGTGGGTTGAACTCCAGAACTTTCCAGTTTGGGGAAGGACTATGGCATCAGATGGCAAGAAATACACTGTACTCACCTCCTGCCTGAGAAGCCTTCCCTTATTGTCCTTTTATGTGCTCATATCTCCCTGAGGCACAAGATATGTCTCTCCTAGCCTTCTGCAGGTCAGTCTGCCATCCGCGTGACACGTTGATTTCAGACATGAGTACACACTCAGCTAATGAGTGGTCAAACACCATCAATGATACGTCACTCCACCTTCATAAACATGGAGGCCATGTTGAGCTTATGAGCATAATAAGGAAAAGTAGCAGTAAGCAGAGTTGGTAGTGAAGCTAGGGGGGCACATTTTGTCTTGTGCCCCGGTCTGATGATCTGACTTAAAGAAAAACTTCCAATGGCCAGTCTGCTCAGGGGCTTCCTCCTGCCACTGTTGTCACTTCTCCTCTTCCCTCCTTTTCCTTCTCCTTTCTGTCTCTCTCCCACCTTATGTCCCTCTTTCCTGTCACTTCCTCTCTCTGTCCCTCCTTCTCTCTGTCACCCAAATCATTGCTTTAGAATTTCTTTGTTACTTCTGGGACTTCTTGGCCAGTTGCCTAACCCCACAGATACAAACAATTTAAATAACTTGGGATCCCAGAAACACAATGGCAAGCTTACTGGTGGGGCTGAACATTTAGAATATGCAGGAAGGTGATAAGGCTTCTGTACAGGATTTCATCAAGAGCCTGTCTTGTTGGAATAGGGCACGGCTGGTACCCTGGGGGTGGGGGCTGGTGGGGCCACGGCTCTGTCCTTGCCTGCCTTGGTCTCAGGCACAGTACTTTCTCTGATACATCATCTTAATCTGCCCAAAAAATCAGTAAATGAGGAGTTTTAAGAGAAGAATATATGAACACCTATATATCTGTCACCTAGATTCAGCAACTGTTAACATTTTGCCAAATGTGCTTCTTGCTCTATTTTTTTTCCTCAACCGTTTCAAAGGAAATTGCAGGTATCGGAAAACTTCACCTCTAAATACTTCAGCACATGTCTCTAAAAATAAAGACCTTTTCCCGTGTAACCACGTTACCATTTTTCATATCTGAAGAAGTTCATAATACCCAATATCATTTAAAACCCAGTCCATATTCAAATGTCCCCAGCTGTTCCCC
Source organism: Mandrillus leucophaeus (assembly GCF_000951045.1). Classification (NCBI taxonomy): domain Eukaryota; kingdom Metazoa; phylum Chordata; class Mammalia; order Primates; family Cercopithecidae; genus Mandrillus; species Mandrillus leucophaeus. Next base: position 295,254 of record NW_012098932.1, on the reverse strand, counting down.
AAATGACTTTTTAAAAAAAAGGTTCAATTAAGTTTTGTGCATTGAAATGTTCATTTTTTTTTTAAAGGATGTTGAGACTGAGGCCTTCTCGTTCCCCTCTACCAGAAGTGAATAAACTTACCTTAGTGAACAACTTGCCTAAACTTGCCTTAGGAAAGTTTATTCACTTCCGATGGGAGGCAAGAGGGAGACCTCAGTTTCTGCCAGTAGGTGGTGAATCTAGGGTTCCTGGCCTTGGCTGTGGGAATCCAAGTCCACACATTCTACCATATTGGAAGTACCTAGATCTGGTTTCCACAGGTCAGTCACATTTCCAAAAAGAATATTCGATACCAGTCCAAGGTTGCCAACATTTTATTCTGCTAGATGCAAGCATTAAAAAAAAAAAAAGAAAACCTGTTATCACCATCATTTAACATTAAAATAGACATTTTAATGCCAAAATCAAGGATATAGTTCCAAAATATAGCGAAGTCTTGCAGGAGTCCAGGAATCACAGGCATGGGAGGAGAAGACGCTACACCCACAAGATGGCTGCACTCTTGGGTGAGGGTCTGAGGACCCAGTAGTGATGGGGAAGCTGATTTGTTGGAGATGGGGAAATTGATTGCTGCCTGAGTACCTTAGAGATTTTCACATGAACTGCTGTCATTCTCTTCTCCTGTCCTCTGCAGGTGCAAACGTTGTTCCACCACCCCTGCCTTCCACATTTTATTATACAAATGTTCAAACACACAGCGAGGATGAAACCATCTTACAGTGAGCATTCATATTCCCACCACCTATGTTCTGCCACGACCATTTAAATAAATGGTTTTAGTGCAAGCCCAGTCCTTTCTGCGGCTCTGCTCAGTTCCACGTAATTGGAGCTCTCCTGCTCAGCTGTGGGGAGTATTTTTGGATCCTGATTTCCTCTGGCGAAGGGTGGCCCTCCCTCCAGGTTGCATCATTTTTCTCTGAGAGGGGAGATGTGATTGCATGCTGGCCTCTCGCCCTGCATGGAACCTGACTATGAGCTCCTATTGTATTCACACACTCACCTGACTACAAGCTCCCATTTCATTCTCACACCTGACCATGAGTGCCTATTTCCTTTGCACACTGTCACTGTGTAGAGTGCAGGTGTTATTTGCAGAACTCTCAATGTGTTGGGTGAAGGCATGCATTTGCGTGGTGAGGACTGGCCAGTTCCAGCCCACAAGTCAGAACATCTCTCATGAATTCTTTATGGTCAGGCACCCATGATGGCTTCGTTCCTACACGGGTCCTCATCCTCAGCTCCATCTTCCCATAGACCTGGTCGAGGTGAGATGCTTGCCCCCGTGGTCTCTGCTTTAAGTGGTTGATCATTAAACTTTGCTGTCTAGGATGTGCAGTATTGGGGATAGAGAAGGGCATTCGATTGAGCAGAGGCCATGATTTCTCACCCCGCCAGCTCCTCCAAATTCTGTTCGGGCAGGATGTGCAGGCAGCATGGCCCAGCCCTGTGCTCCCGCATGGGACCTCCTAACCTTCCGACAAGCTCACGAGTGGACGGACACTGCCTTGGAAGATGGGCTTGTGTGCCAGCGGACCTTCATTTGCCAGGAGGTGTCTGGGGTTTCTGCTTGTTTCTGTCTTGCCACAGGAGGGTGGGCGCTGCCTCTCTTGATTTGTACATGTGAATTAATCTCTCACAGCCACTGCCTGGAGCAGTGGGTCACAGGCAGGTGGAGAGAAAATGTGGGACCTACAGGCATGGGGCCCAGGAGCAGGAGTGAGTGGAGATGTGTCTCCAGCCTGGGGACCCAGCATGAGGGAAGCGGACATATCTAGAGAATGCAATGCGGGCTTCTTTCCCAGAGCCAGAAGCGCTGCTTCTCACTGGAGCCGGGGAGGCTGAGACCTCAGGGGTCCATCTGCAGGCTGCAGAGGTCTCTCCTCATGGTGTGGGATTGACTTTGGACCCTGGGGGGCTTCCTTGCACCCTCGAGGTGGGGAGACAAAGCCTCACGGGGTTCTGTGTGGGAACTTGATCAAGAGAAGATGGAGCCTCTGCAGTGCGCTCCAGAGGGCTTCAGCAGGTGCTTGAGTTTCCAGTCTGTTCCGCTGTCCACTGACCCAGCCCTCAGCATCCTCAGCCTCTGCACAGGAGGCACTGCCTGCCAGGCAGGGAGAACCAGGTGGAGGTCGCCCGGGGCAACTTCCGGGACACTCCTACAGGGCGGACCATTCCTCACCAGAGCTAATCAAGCACTGGCCAGAAAACTCCTTTCCACCTGCACCGCAAAAGTGACCAGCCTCATTGCATCCAGAGCACAGAGCACGCAGGGAGTAACCATGCACATTCCCCACACACCCGAGGACAGATATCACATACACTGCACACCACAGCACACATACTACATACCACACATATGTCACACACACACTCCTGCACCCATGCACGGACATCACATACACTGCACACACCACCACGCATAGTACATACCACACATACGTCATACACACATCCCATTCACACACACCACACCCATGCACAGGTATCACATACACTGCACACCACACCACACATAGTACATACCACACATACGTCATACACACATCCCATTCACACACACCACACCCATGCACAGGTATCACATACACTGCACACCACACCACACATAGTACATACCACACATAAGTCATACACACATCCCAGTCACACACATCACACTCATGCACAGATATCACATACACCACACATACTACATAACATATACGTATCATACACACATCCCAGTCACACACACCACACTCATGCACA
>NW_012098932.1:287455-289991 GCF_000951045.1 Mandrillus leucophaeus | reverse complement strand
CTCTCTGCACCTCTCTCTGCACCTTTCCTCTCTGCACCTCTCCTCTCTGCACCTCTTTCTCTGCATCTCTCTCTTTCTGCACCTCTCCTCTCTGCACCTCTCTCTCTCTGCACCATTCTGCATCCCTCTGTACCTCTCTGCCTGAGACTAAAGAACAGCTGCCTGAAGTTGGCAGCCAATGACATCTGAAATCCCGAGACCTCAGAATACATGATTACTAGAAAGGAGGGAGCTCCTTTTTTCTGAAAATTTTAAATTCAAGAAGGTGTCTGTGTCAGAAAATTGTACCCCCCCACAAACAAATGCACAGCCAAGGAGAGAACAAGAGCTCCAGACAACAGGAAAATATTGTGCTGAGGTAAATGTCAGAGAAAAACAACTTTTAAATATATCTTCAACCAGATTTTGTAAATGTATCCTTGTAAGTGATCTTCATCTTCAGTGAGTGTAACTAATGCTTTTGAGAAAGGCAGAAAACTGAATTGAGAGACAATCCTAAATTTGTTACAATGTTATGTGATGTTCTGTAAATAAAAGCAATCTCTTATTTGGAATAGAAACAAACATACAATGTGTCTTAACAGCGGTTACATTTTTCTTTCTTCTTCTACTCAGTTGAACAAATAATAATAATAATAAAACGTTGGTTTCAGAAGGTTCTGTGGCATTAGACTGCCTAGAAGTTGCATGACATCCTGGGCCCTGGTGAGGCCGGTCTCAATATCGCCTGCTCAGCCCCTCCCTAGCCTGGCTCTCCGGGGCTACCTGCTCATCTGAGGCTCTTGTCCTCCTGGGGCAGGTGATACTCTTGGTACATGGGTCTCCTTGTTCCAGCCTTGCAGGGGGAGACCCTGATCCCTCCCTGGTGTCCACTAGAGGAAGACGAGACAACAGGGTGGTGTAGTCCTCGTGGAGGTGCTGAATGACCTTGGTGTCTTGCTTCTCCCCTGCAGTCTCTGATCTGCCCTTCAGGTGCAGTGGGGGAGGGGAGAGGCTGCACATCTGGGAAACTACAGGAGAAGTGATTATCTGTAAGGATAGATCTGGGGCTGGAGAGGAAACTGGGCTCTCAGCAGGGAACTTTCTTTGAGGCAGTCTCTCAGGTCCAGCACCACCCTTTAGTTTCTTTACCTTTGCTGGTTTGTGACTGACCCTGAAAAGCCACCCATTTGGCTGCTCTGGACAAAGCCAGAAGCAGCATTTCCTGCTCCTGATATGGCATTATTACAGATGCTGGAAAGGTGAGGAAACTTGGAGTCTTGAAAACTCTTGACTGCTTTGCAGTGGAAAAAGGAACAATGTCATAAAAGTTGGAGTGATGAGGATGTCAGTACATACCAGGTGCTCAATAAACATCCAGTGAAGGTGAAAAGGAGAACAGTTTTGTCAGAGGAGATAAAAGGAGCTTCCTGTTTGCAGCTTGATGCCATCCTAAAGGGATTCACATATGCTCATGGGGGCTGTAAGATGAAGTTTCATGGGAAAATGAGGCTACTTTCATCAAACCCACAGCACCCCCTCCCTTCTGCCAAATCGGCAGCTGTGTGGTCCCTTCTACATCTTCACTTCTGCTCTGAGCTTTAAGATTGCTCTTTAAAAAGGCTTCAGGGCATCAATTAGAAACGGGTTTGGGGGCTCAGGTAGGGAGACAATTTCTGCACAAAGCAGGCAAATTGGTCTCATAACTTAACTGACCTGGAACCAGAGAGGAGAGAAAGCACGGCTTCTGCAAAGATGGAAGAGAGACTTTGCAGCCCAAGAAGGAAAACCATTTATGCTTAAATATTGTCTGAATCTTTGGAATGTGTCAAAAGGAAAAAATCTGCTGTAACTCCATTGTCTGATTCTGTGAGTGGAGCTAGGCATCTTGTCTTGACTGGAACAGAGACTGCTGAAATCCAGGAATGGAGAAACCTGGGGCTATGAGGAGCTTTCGCAGAAAAGGATGGGCTTCTCCAAGTTCTCCCCAACCCAATCTGCACACACCCACACTGTTCATCCAACACCTAGGAAGCAGGTGTGGGTTAGAAACTGCAGAACCGCATCCACCTGGGAAAGGATATGCCTTTCCTTTAGTTTGGAACCTGTTTCCAGGAGATGCCTGTGTGAAGTGGTGCCAGGCTCCAGCTTGGCTGGGCCTTCTTCCTGTTCTCTTTGATAGGGCCAACAAATATGTAGCTGCCCTGAAATCTGAAAATCTGGAACAGATAAAAAAAATCTGAGCACGATTTTTTTAATGGAAAATTTCCCAAACTGCAAAATGAAGCTATTAAACTTGTCAGAGAAAGTGTGAATAAAGAGCTTTCTAATTGAAGGGAGAAATGGCTTTGGAGTGACATTTACAAACATGGGAGGAGAGAAGTGCAGATGTCATTGGGGGACAATCTGTTGCAGGAAGTCAGGGATCCCAAATGGAGGGATCAACGGAAGCCACAGCAGAAGAACATAAATTGTGAAGATTTCATGGACATTTATTAGTTCCCCAAATTAATACTTTTGTAATTTGTTATGCCTGTCTTTACTGCAGTCTTTGAAC
>NW_012098932.1:284887-286150 GCF_000951045.1 Mandrillus leucophaeus | reverse complement strand
CACACTCATGCACAGATATCACATACACCACACATACTACATAACATATACGTATCATACACACATCCCAGTCACACACACCACACTCATGCACAGATATCACATACACCACACATACTACATAACATATACGTATCATACACACATCCCAGTCACATACATACTGCACACACATAAACCACACCACCCACACCACATATCACACACACAAACATTACATATCACAATACATTACACCTCACTCATATCCCCCCCACACACTACCCATATCACACATACCTAACACTATATTCACACACACACCATACACCATCCACATCACATACACATGACACACACACTACATCACATATACTACACACATGACACACTGCACACATACCACACACACCACAATACATCACACACACCTCATCAAACATACCATACAAACAAACCACACACACCAGATGCATACCACACACACCACAATACACCACACACACCACATCAAACACACCATACATACAAACCACACACACACACCACACATACCACACACACCACAACACACCACACACACACCTTACACATACCACACACACCACAACACACCACACACACCACATCAAACACACCATACATACAAACCACACACACACCTTACACATACCACACACACAATATACCACACACACCACATCAAGCACACCACACATACAAACCACGTGTACACTTTACACATACCATGCATACACTACTCACACAACACACATTACACACAACAGACATCACATACACACACTCCACACATTCCATGGACACACCACACTTCACACACACCACACACTACACATCACACACACCACACACCACGTGTACACCACACATGCACACTACATACCACATATACACACACGGAGTTTCTCTCTCCTTCCCCTCCCCTCCCGTCTTCTCCAGGGCTGACCTGTCTCCGTGTGCATTTGTGACACACAGGCAAAGCTAAGGAGCAACTGCAGGTGGCACTTCTCTGCACCTCTCTGCACCTCTCTCCACTGCACCTCTCTCTCCGCACCTCTGTCTCTGCACCTCTCTCCTCTGCACCTCTCCTCTCTGAACCTCTCTCTCTGCACCTCTCTCCTCTGCACCTCTCTCTCTGCATCTCTCTCTCTCTCTGAACCTCTCTCTGCATCTCTCTCTCTGCACCTCTCTCTCTGCACCTCTCTCTCTCTGCACCTCTCCTCTCTGCACCTCTCTCTCTGCACCTCTCCTCTCTCTGCACCT
>NW_012098932.1:213054-278060 GCF_000951045.1 Mandrillus leucophaeus | reverse complement strand
TTTATTAGTTCCCCAAATTAATACTTTTGTAATTTGTTATGCCTGTCTTTACTGCAGTCTTTGAACATAAATTGTGAAGATTTCATGGACATTTACCACTTTCCCAATCAACACTCTTATAATTTTCTGTGCTTGTCTTTACTTTAATCTCTTAATCCCATCATCTTTGTAAACTGAGGATGTATGTCACCTCAAGACCCTGTGATGATCGCGTTAACTGCACAAATTGTTTGTAAAACGTGTGTTTGAACAATATGAAATCTGGGCATCCTAAAAGAACAGGATAACAGCGATTTTCAGGGAACAAGGGAGATAACCATAAGGTCTGACTGCCTGTGGGGCCAGGCAGAACAGAGTCATATTTCTCTTCTTACAAAAGCGAATAGGAGAACTATTGCTGAATTCTTTTTCTCAGCAAGGAATAGCCCTGGGAAAAGAATGCATTCCCAGGGGGAGGTCTCTAAAATGGCCACTCTGGGAGTGTCTGTCTGATGCAGTTGAAGATCAGGGATGAAATACGCCTTGGTCTCCTGCAGTGCCCTCAGGCTTGCTAGGATTAGGAAATTCCAGCCTGGTGAATTGTAGTCAGCCTGGTTCTCTGATCTTGAACCCTGTTTCCTGTTAAGATGGTTATCAATGACAATGCATGCACAGCGGGACAAGTAATTCTAATTTTGCCCTGGCCTTGTGACCTTGCTCTGCCCTTCTGCCCTTGTGATCTTTTATTGCCATTTGAAGCATGTGATCTCTGTGACACACACCCTATTTGTACACTCTCTCCCCTTCTGAAATTCCTAATAAAAACTTGCTGGTTATGCGGCTCAGGTGGGCATCATGGAACCTGCTGACATGTGATGTCACCCTCGGAGACCCAGCTGTAAAATTTCTCTCTTTTTTACTCTTTCTCTTTATTTCTCAGACTGGCCGACACTTAGGGAAAATAGAAAACAACCTACATTGAAATACTGGGGGCTGGTTCCCCTGATAACAGTCATAGAGCTCCTTCTGCCCTGGAGCTTGTTACCACCTTTCTTTATGTCCTGGCAGTGGGGGTGCTTGTGTTGATGTTACTTTGCTGCCCCACAAAAGTGATGATGTCATTTTATCCCCAGGCCTCAGAAAACCCAGTCTGGGGTGATTCAATACTGCTAGTTGCCCAACTCGTTTCTTAAAAGAGGCAAGGGCCAAGACAGTCACTAGATGATTCGAGCCCTCTGTCCATTTCTCATGTGGCAGAGACCCTGCTTGTTTTTCCTTTCCAGGTCTGCTTTGAGGCCTGGTTGTGGAAAGGGAGCTTCTAGGTAGCATAGAGCCAAAGCATTCTCTTTCTGAAGTTCATAGTTGCCTTGGGAGAGGGCATGTGATGGGGACAGTCTGTGGGTAATTGAGATTGGCTAGATGACAAAGCAGGCAGTCTCCTTCTGTTTGACTTCATAGTCTAAATAACCATTGTTCTTTTGTTTGTTTGTTTGTTTTTTGATGCAGGCTCACTCTGTTGCGCAGGCTGGAGTGCAGTGTCATGATCTCGGCTCACTGCAAGCTCCGCCCCCTGGGTTCACACCATTCTCCTGCTTCAACTTCCCAAGTAGCTGAGACTACAGATGCCCACCACCATGCCCGGTTAATTTTTTTTGTAGTTTTAGTAGAGACGGGGTTTCGCAGTGTTCACCAGGATGGTCTCGATCTCCTGACCTCGTGATCCACCTGCCTCGGCCTCCCACAATGCTGGGATTACATGCATGAGCCACTGCACCTGGCTGCATTGTTCTTTTTAACCCCACTATGATGACTTAGTTCAGGCCAGAACTTTTATAAGAACCTTTATATAACTTGGGACTTTTTGGTTGCAGGTAATAGAAACTAAACTTGCAACCTTAACAACAAAAAAGAAATGCAGAAATGTATTAGACTCTCCTTCCAACATCATGGAATGGGAAGGAATGGCTAAAGTTGGACTTCCAGAATGGACCCAGAGACAGGGGCCGTGCAGAGCCCCAACAGTTCTCACTGGTGACCTCTGTTTGTTCTCCTCTTTGCTTCTTCATTTCTTGCAAAATAGCTCCCTTTATGCTCTAGTCAGCCTAGTAAGTAAGATCACCAGCTTCTCTTTCTTCCCGGGTTGCATACCAGTGTTGCCAGGGAGATGGAATTAACCTTTTTTGGTTCCCGATGCTAAGTTCCCTGGAGTGGAACTCACTGGCCATCTCAGGCCAGATTCCCAGGCAGGCCTGAGTCTGCAGAAGACCCTGGGAAACCCAGTTTGCATAAATTCTCATTTCTGATTTCATTTTCTGATTTCTGCACCAGAGCAGAATAAATATGTACCTCTTACTCTATGGAAGATTCCTACTAAACTGCTGAGGGGCTGGGCAGACAAAATGCCCACTGCAATCCCCAGTGAGCCTTCTGCCTTGGCTCTCTTTCCTGCACTGCCACAGGCATCTCTCTAAGAGCAAGTCTGTGCTTAGGGGCCCAGCTGGCTCTATTTGCTAAAAGGAGGAATTTCTACCTCCCTGGCACTTCTGACAAGGCAGCTCAGCTCTAAGCATCTTACGCTCTGGCCAAAGACCTCAAATGCCCTCCTTGAGTGTTTGCTCATGCTGTTGGCTTTGCACAAAATGCAGACCTTTCTCTCTCCTGTTTGATCACTCTTCATCTTTCTGGAAGCCCGCTCAGACACAACTGTTTGTGGGCAGCCTTCCCAGGGACAGAAGCTACTCTTCTTCTGCTACCTGATGGGACAATGTGCAGATCTGCCCACTAATCCAATGTGGTGTCAGGTACCCTCTCTTCCAATGGAACTTGTTGTCTAGATGGGGCTGTCCCTTCTAGAAAGTACTTAAATGTTTGTGAAGGGAAGAAATGAGTAGACAGGTGCAGTTGCTACAGTGTTACTTGTGGTCCTGGGTGCCAAGACAGGACTAGGAGAGTTTTCTGATTAAAATTCAGAGGTAAAGACTGTCACCCAGCAGGCTTATGTTTTAGGACTGAGGTTCGGGGTTTGGAGGTTGCAGAGCTGAATGCTGCAGACCGGCTGGGGAAGGAAGGGTCGGCTTCAGGCTGCAGCCTGTGCCTTCTCCAGGGAAATTCAGGTGACATGAGAATGGAGAACTGGAGGGCAGAGACATCAAACCCAGCTGACCATGCAGGGAGGAGGTGTTTTCCCCAGGTGCACTCCCTCTTGCTGTGAGGCTCCAGCCAGCTCTGTGGAAGGCAGCCTTGCTCCAGTCCTGTGCCCTTTGAAGTATGCATGAAACTGGGCAGTGTGAGCAGTTTTCAAGCCACAGTCAGGTTTTAAATATTTTTGCCCCTCATTGTAAAGCAATGCACGTCTATTGTGGAAAAGTTGTGAAATACTGAAAAGTCAAAAGAAGAAAGAAAGGCACCTGTCAGCCCCTCATCCAGGAATAATCCCTAATTAAGCAACTGGATTTTCCTTTCTGGCTTTTCTCTGTGAATTTCTTCACAAGGTTGATCTCATGTTATGATGACCACATGTGTCCTTCATTAGTGTTGTTTGTTTTACATATGAGCATTTATTTCTACAGCCATGACATATAATTTTTAAAGGTTTTGTAATATTCTATTTCTGAGCAAGTCATAATTTGCTGAACAGTTTTAGGCCGGGATTTGAAGTATGTTCACAGCAACGCAACCACCCTCGGGACATGAAGAAAAGGTGGTGGTGGCCAGGACCACGCTGATTCAGGAAGGTGCCCGGAGGTGGCCCAGGATCCCACAACCTCTGTTATACCCTGACTGTAACTAAGAATGAAACCAGGTGGAAGAGCTGACACAGAAGAAAAGGTACAAATCTGGGTTACAGGACTTAGTAGATTTGCATTCTGTTTGTTATTTTTACTGGTTGCAGGACTTTAAACAAGTTATTCAAACCTGCTGGGCTTCAGTTTTTTAACCTAAAAAATGGGGTAATAAATAACTGACTCAAAGGATTGTCCTAAAAACATAAAGTATATCATAGGCAACATGGAAGTATTTAAATATATAACTAAAAATACATTAAATATGTAATATGTGCTATATGGTATAATTTCATCCTATATAAATAGAATACAGAAAATATGGTGTAGGCTATGGAAAACAGATGTAACTTATGTGAGAGAATATAGAAAGGCCTCAGAACAGTGTCTAGCACAGAAAATAGGTCCTAATATCTGTTAGAATGAGGAGTGCTCCTTTTCGACTTAGCTGAAATGATGCATGAACAAGCTTGTTTGGAATCACTGCTGTTTCATGGACCAAATTTAACAGAAGAGGAAGGCCAGGAAAGGCCAAGTCAGTGAGCTTGGCAGTGCCTGACCTGTTCTGGTCATTTCTCTGCAGAGCTAACCCAAGCTCTCAGCTGCTTTGTTGAGCAGGGAGAACATTTGATGGTTTTACCCAATTTCCTCAAACCCATGACCTCCCATTTCATTTTCCAACTGGCCATTTTCAAAGAGTGAAATTATGGTTTTGTGTTTTGCTGTGGGCTCTCTGAATTGCAGAAAAAGCTTTGAAAAATGTACTAGCTTCTGCCTAGTGGCAGAGGAACTGGGTTGCCCTGGCACACACTAGAGGGATTATCTGGAAAATGAACACACCATCCACTGAAGTTCTCGCAGTGGAATGTCAGGCATTCAGGAATTCAGCAAGATTCCACCTGAGAGGGGGACACATAGAAAGAGGTGGGCTTCCAGACTTCAAAGTACCCCAATCTCAGGTCCCTGTGGGTGGGGACTAGTTAGAGGTGTGGCCTGAATTATAGCTTCATCACCTATAACTGTTAGGTCCTTGAGCAATTCACTTATCCTTATTATAGAATGGGTACAATCCACCCACGTGGTAAGGTTGTTGTGAGGACGAACTAAGACTACAAATGTAACATGTCTAGGACAATTCCCTTTGCTCCCATTTCCTCCTCTCTTTGCTCAAGACACATTCGCATTCTGTCACCACTATGCTTTCACATACTTATGCACATACACGCTTATGCACTCAATGTATGCATACCTAGGCATGCAAACATACATACACATCCATACACAGCATACATGCACACAGGTGCATGCACAGGCAAGCACATGAACAGCTGTAGCATGCATTCCTAGGCTCACGCTCACACACATGCACACATGTACACAGTCACATGCAGAGTTACACACATGCATGCACATACACATGCAGATACATGCAGGCACACAGGCACATTTATGTCCTCAACAAATGCATACACAGGCATGCATGCACAAGGCACATACGCATGTACACAGCACACACATGCATAGGCACAAACATGCATTCATAGGCTCACACTCATACCCGTGCACATGTGTGCACATAACATGCAAACTTACGTATGTGCATGCACAAACACACATGCATATATGTGCCCACGCCCACATTGATCTATTCAGTTCCCTAGACACGACATGAAATTTCACCTCTGTGTGCCTTTGAAAGCATTCTTTCCTCACTGGGAAAATTATCTTCAGCTCTTCATTAGAAAACTCCTCCTCATCTTGTCTGATCCACAACAAATGTCATGTCTTCCATGAAGCATCTCCTGCTTTCCCTGGACAGAACTGTGGGTTCTTTCTTCATTTCCACAGGAAACTGAGCGAGTTGAAAGGATATGCCTTACTCATCTTTGGATCCCCAACATCTGACACAGAATTAGGGCTCCTGAAATGATTACCGAATGCTGAAAGGGCAGGGACAAATTCCATTCCATCAGGTTCCTCCGTCTGTGATCCTCTTAAAGAGGTTTGGGGGCCAATTTCTGGGGAGAAGTGCTGTTTTAGTAGGCCTTAGAAGAAAGACAGGTGTCTTATAGGAGCCAGATTCAAGGCTGAACAGGTGGAAGGAAAGCAGAAGAGAGGGAAGAAATGTTTTGCGCCCAGAATTCTGCCAGCCCAGGCATGCCTGGGACCAAGGACACAGCCTGGGGAAGTAGGGAGAGAGGACAGGAGAGAGGAAAGAGGAAAGAAAGATATATAGACCCATAAGTAGGAAATATTGTGCCAGGTGTCCTGTGAGAGTAAGATGGTAAGAAAGGAGATCTGCCCCTTGAACGTGGGGAATCTGGCAGGTTCAGAAAAGGGCAGGGAATGGGAAAGAGGTACGGTGATAGGCTAGAAAGTAGAATTAGTGGTTCTTAAAAGTTTTGGTTTCTTGGTACTTTAAAAAATTTTTGGAGTCCCCAAAGAGTTTTTATTTATGTGGGCTATATCTATCAATATTTACCATATTATAAATTAGAACTGAAAAATTTCAAATATATTTATGAATTAAAAATAAAATAGTATATTACCTGTACATACAATAATATTTCAAATAACTATATTCTACTTGAAAAGATTATTGAGAAAAATAGCATTGTTTTATATTTTTTTCAACTTTTACAAATGTCTGGCTGAACAGAAGACAGGTTTTCATCTCCATCTCTGCATTCAGTTGAATAGATTCAATAAAGTTTAAGCCTACCTTTTCATCCTCCAACAATTATTTCAGGTGCCGCCTTCAATCTGTTTGCATTCAGTCTGTTGTGATATTCCATGCAAGTTGCCTCTGGAAAGCCCACTCTAGGCTTATGCAAGAATGAGAGTGAAGAAGCCAGATTGTACTTGGTATTATTATGCAAATAGTTTGAGTTTACAGACCCCTTGAAAGGGTCATGGGTACTTCCATGGATTTCTGAACCCCACTTTGAGAATCATTGGCTGAAATAACATAAAAGTCCTGGTATTCAGATGTTCTTACTTATTATTATTATTATTATTCCTATTATTTTTTGAGGCAGAGTCTTGCTCTGTCGCCCAGGCTGGAGTGTGTGGCGCAATCTCTGCTCACTGCAAGCTCCACCTTGCAGAGAATGGATTCACGCCATTCTCCTGCCTCAGCCTCCTGAGTAGCTGGGACTACAGGTGCCCGCCACCATGCCTGGCTAATTCTTTTTGTATTTTTTTAGTAAAGATGGAGTTTCACCGTGTTAGCCAGGATGGTCTTGACCTCCTGACCTCGTGATCCGCCCGCCTTGGCCTCCCAAAGTGCTGGGATTACAGGTGAGAGCCACTACACCCAGCCCAGATATTCTTACTTGTAAGTGGGAGCTGAATAATGAGAACACATGGACACAGGGATGGTAACAACACATGCTGGGGCCTGTCAGCAGGTGGGATGTGGGGAGGGAGAGCATCAGGAAAGATAGCTCATGCATGCTGGGCTTAATACCTAGGTAATGGGTTAATAGGTGCAGCAAACCACATGACATGCATTTATCTATGTAACAAACCTGCACATCCTGCACGTGTACTCAAGAATTTAATTTTTTTTTTTTTTTGAGATGGAGTTTTACTCTTGTTGCTTAGGCTGGACTGCAATGGCGAGATCTCGGCTCACTGCAACCTCTGCTTCCTGGGCTCAAGCGATTCTCCTGCCTCAGCCTCCTGAGTAGCTGGGATTACAGGTACCTGCCACCATGCCCAGCTAATTTTTTGTATTCTTAGTAGAGACAGGGTTTCACCATGTTGGCCAGGCTGGTCTTGAACTCCAGACCTCAGGTGATCCACCTGCCTCGGCCTCCCAGAGTGCTGGTATTACAGGTGTGAGTCACTGCGCCTGGCCCTTAAATTAAAAAAATATAAGTCCTGTTATTGTTTCTGTTTTCTGAGATGGAGTTTCACTCTTGTTGCCTAGGCTGGAGTGCAGTGATGCAATCTCAGCTCACCACAGCCTCTGCCTCCTGGGTTCAAGCGATTCTCCTGCCTCAGCCTCCCAAGTAGCTGGGATTACAGGCATGTGCCACCACACCTGGCTAATTTTGTGTTTTTAGTAGAGACAGGGTTTCTTCACGTTGGTCAGGCTGGTCTCGAACTCCTAACCTCAGGTCATCCGCCCACCTCGGCCTCCCAAAGTGCTGGGATTACAGGTGTGAGCCACCATGCCCCACCAAGTCCTGGTATTTAATTGCTTTCTTTTTCAGATGGAGCTTTACAGTATGTCTTAGCCTTGACCTGTGGAAAGACAGACGTGCCACTGCAGCTCTGGCTTGGCTGCTACCTGATGGCCCTTGTGAAGCTCTGGATCCTGGCCATGCTGTGGTGCCTCCTGGCCATAAAGATAATGAGGGGAGGTGAGCAGCGGTGGGAAGGGAAGAGGAGGGGGCCCTGAGAGGGAATCAGGAGCTGAGCCTGTATCCTGAGGTCTACTTTGTCTCCAAGAGCCCCAGCCCTTGTCTGCAGCAGGGAGTTGAGTAGATACCTAAGGGTGCTCCGAGTTGGACAGATGCTGAGATTCTGATCCTGAGTCTCACATAGCCCTGTTGTCCTGTCTGCTTTTGGGAAGGAGCTTCCTCCTGAAGGAAACTGACCATGACTATGCGAGTGGCCAGGCTCCCACTCTTATCATCCATCTGCTTCATATGGCAATAGCTTGATCATCATTTCTTTCATTACAAGTATTAAAATACATAACAATAGAAAAAAAAAAGAAAAAAGAAAAATGACAGGAATAAGCATTATAATCCTCTCTCTTAGGGACAGCCCCTGCTGACACGAGGGGAAACATCTTTCCGTTTTTGTCTTGTGCTTATTGTTCATGCTTTATCTTTGCCAGATCATTTCTTCTTAAATACAGCATTATAACGTGACTCTCAGCAATTGAGTAACATGAATGCTTTATTCTAGCATTCAAGGCTCTCTACAGACTTGTCTTTTTAAGCTTTCCTTCTCAGTGTCCCTCACTCGCACTCTTGCCTCTCTCCAAATGAACTGTGTGGATCCCCGCTCATGCTGTTAAAGCCGTCTCCCGGGCTTAGCACTCCACCTGTAAACTGAATCTATTCTGTGATGCTGGGAAGTTCTGACTTAATTTTTCCCCACCTTGCTTCCTTGATTACTCCATAGTATCTTTTGTGTTCCTGATCTTATGTCATTTCTGAAATCTTACCGTATCCTCTGGCTGTCTGTCCACCCTGCCTGTGTGTTCCCATAGCTGTTATCCATACCTTAATCGGCACCCTTCTCACTGTATTGTAATTGTCTGCATGCTTCTTATTTAATGCCAGTTCTGGAGCTGCCCACAGTATTTGCTGACTGGGTTGAGCCTGTATGTGCAGCTGGTCAGATGCCAGGCGCTGTCTGTATCAGTGTGTGCACGTGGTTGGTTACTTGGGTGTCCTGCTGAACTACGAGCCCCCTGCAGGCAGAGTCCACACAGAATGGATCCATTCCCATTTGTAGGGCTGGGGAAAGCTCCTACTGGCAGGGCTGGGCAGACTCTGGCCTGTGACGCTTAGAGCCAGCTGAATTCCAGACCACAAGATGTCAGTATTGTCTCAGCCACAGAGGAACAGCCAGGACTGTGGCTCTTATGCCTTGCCGGGTGCTGGCAGAGACGGGCTCTCCCAGGAACTGACAGGGTGAGACCAAAGCTCCTCCCAGCTTTGGGCCCGTCTGGCGAAAATGAACAGTAGGGTGAAGGCAGAACTCCACCAAAGGGAAGGCAGCAGGCAGGGTCAAGCCTGTGAGTGGGCTCAGGCCGCATTCAGTATCCAGAGATAGGTTAGCAAAGTTGGAACAGGTAGAGGAAGGCCACTTATTACCCTGCCACGTGTCCAGTTGAAAGGACTGTAGGGTCTGAAAGGGTAATTCTGTGAGTTGGGCAAAGCCCAGTTTAAACAAAATGTGTCTGTCTGTGTGTTATTTTTTGCCCTATCTTCAAATCCAACAGCCAACAGAGTAGGTGGCCAATGAATTCATTGCTGATGACGGGTCTTATCAAGGTACAGAGGCAACGTTTCTTTCTTGGGGGAACTGGGGGACTGCCATCCTCAGCTCTGACCTCCAGTCAGCAAGTCCAAGGGCGCTGCCAGGAGCAGCACCCCTACTGGTGGTGGATGACAGAATGATAGAATTTCTGAGTTCTCACTTCTAGCTTGGAATGTCAGAAGGGTGTTGGGCAGGAAATCAGAAGGGATGGGTCTGTCCTGACTCTGCCCCATGATGGATTAAAAACTCAGGGTAGGCACATGCTTCTCCAAGCCTCCAAGTCGCATTTTCCCCTAGATGGGTTACCTGGATTCGCAGTGAGCTACCTGATTCCCAAGGCTGTGGCTTCTGCATGTGGCCTCTACTCCGTTTCCAGATGAATGGTTAGAAAGCCGTCTTCACCCTGTATCTTCGCACATAACCTACTTGCAAATATATTAGTGGCCAAAACCAGCATCAGTGTTCTCACGGATGTTCTCTGCTATTCATTCAGTAGCAGATACAGTTAGGATTACTTTACAAGTTTTTTTTTTTTAAATTTTGAATGGAAAAAAGTAATTTCCAGTAAATATGTTAATTTTCCTTGAACTTGTTCTAAGCAAAACTTTTTCTGTCCCGGATGCTCTCCATGGGCCCTCTTGATTCTATTCTGGATCTTTTTTTTTTTTTTTTGAGATAGAATTTCGCTCTTGTTGCCCAGGCTGGAGTGCAATGGTGCAATCTTGGCTCACCGCAACCTCTGCCTCCCAGGTTCAAGTGATTCTTGTGCCTCAACCTCCCGAGTAGCCAGCATTACAGGCATGCACCACCACATCCGTCTAATTTTTGTATTATTAGTAGAGATGGGGCTTCTCCATGTTGGTCAGGCAGCTCTCGGACTCCCGACCTCAGGTGATCTGCCCGCCTCGGCCTCCCAAAGTGCTGGTATTACAGGCATTCTATTCTGGATCTTAATGCCATTCCAGAAAGCCAAGCACCTTAAGGCCTCACAAATGTTCTGATTTTGTGTATACACTGTTGAAAAGATCATTGTTTTAATAAATTCCAAATTGATTGTATTATTTAATATCTTCTAAAGACATCACAATGACTTATTGATTTTTTGAAATTAAAATTAAAAACGAGCCTACACAATTGTAATTCACCAGATGTCAGGATCTGGGATTTGCTGAAGCCAGAGCCTCATTTTAAAATGTTGAAAAAACATTTCAATGAAAAATCAATAAAATATCTGACAGTAATGAAAAGATGAATAATGATCTGAAACAGACCCTTCCCTTTGATTCAATGTTATACAAAAGCATTGAAAGCATCCAAAATGTAACTTGACTATAAGGTTAAAGTTGGGTTTGGGAATGGTTAGAAAAGATATGGCAGAGAGAAGGAGTGCTTTACTTTCCAGCTACTGTGTTAGGCACTCAAGTTTCCCAATTGTTTACAATATCTTTGAAATGTGAACATATGGACTTATTTCTGTTGCTGCTATAATAATTCCTATTTACATAGTTAGATTCCCGGTGTCCCAGGTCTCCTCTGCACAGCCATAGCTGACTTGGGGAAGAGGCGGCTCTAACAAGCTTGTGAGGCTGGGATAAACACATCGGTACCATAGTAGTACTCATATGTCACTTGCTTACATGCCAGTTATTCTTCTAAGCACTTTAGTTATATTTTAATCCATTTGATTCTTTTAGCAGCCTATAAGGACAGATTTACAATCATTATTACTCCCATTTTACAGAGGGAAAAACTGGCTCAGAGAAAGTTGCTCAAGGTGCACAGCTAGCAAGCAGCAGAGCCAGGATTTGAACCTGGGGAGTACATCTCCAGAGGCTGTACACTTCACTACTCTGCTATGCTGAGTAATATAACCATATTACCTCTGTGGAAAAAAAATAGCAGCATAAATGAACTCAAAAATTGGTACCAGGAAGCATGACATTGCTATAACAAATATCTGACCTGAAATTGTAGATGCAGATTTGAAACTGGTTAAAGGCTGGAAGAGTTTAGAGGTGCATGCTAATAAAAGTCTAGATTTGCTGTGGATGGAGCATCAAGGGTGCTTCTGGTGAGGGCTTGGGAGATGAGAAGAGCCATAGAGAGAGCCTTAGTCTCCTTAGAAACTATCTGAGTTGTAATCCAGATGCTGGTAGAAATATGCACAGTAAAGGCCATTCTAATGAAGTCTTAGATGAAAGTGAGGAATGTCTTCCCGAAAACTGGAGGAAAGGCTATCCTTGTTAAAAAGCAGCAAAGAACTTAGCTAACTTGTGTCCATGTACTAGCACCTTGTGGAAGACAAAATTTAAGAGCAATAAAATAAGATATTTGCTGGAAGAAATCTCTAAGCAAAGTTTTGAAGGTGCAGCATGGCTTCTCTTGATTGCTTATAGTAAAATCTGAGAAAAGAAAAATGAATTAAAGGAAGAATTTATAGTCAAAAGGGAAGGAGAACTTAAAGATTTGGAAAATTCTCAGCCTGGCTATGTAAAAAGAAAAAGAAAAGAAAAATGAATTAAAGGAAGAATTTATAATCAAAAGGGAAAGATAACCTAAAGATTTGATATTCTTAGCCTGGTTTTGTAATGGCAAAACTGCAATTACTTTTGCACCAACCTAATAATTTACAAGAGTGTTCAGGAAAGAATACCAAGGGTGTGACCAAGTGAATGTTTGATAAAGTCATTAGTATGGATTGAAGAAACCAGATGCTATTCATCAAGACAATGGACGAATGACCCAAAAGACGTTTCAGATATCTTCCAGGCTGCCACTTCCATTACAGGCCTGGAGTACCAGCGCCTTGAGGGCAGAATAGTTTCAAGAGAGGGGTCCAGGGGTGTGAGGCTTCAGGGCTCAATGCCCAGGGCTGCCTCAAGTCTCTGCTACTTGTAATTCAATGCAGTGCTTCTTGGCCACCCCAATAGTGGCTCAAGTAGGCCCATGTGGGGCTTGAGCCACTGTTCCAGAGGGCACAAGACGGTAAGCCTTGGTGACATCCATGTGCATATGTACAGAAAATAAGAGCTGTGAGAGCATGGCTGCCTCTGTCTAGATTTCAAAAGATGCCTTGGAGAGCCTCAGAGCCCAGGCAGTGAACTGCTACAGAGCAGAGCCACTGCAGAGAGCTAGGACAATGCTTAGTGGAGCTCTGGGATTGGAGTCACTGCTACAGTCAGTTCTACAGAGACCTACAAAGAGCTGCCAATGTGCAACACCACCCTGGGAGAGCTGCTGGCACCTGGCCCAAACTCCAAGAGCTGCTGTATAGGTGACACCTAGCAAAGCCATGAGGGTGGGAATCCCTGAAACTTTGGGGGCTGAGCTCCTGCCCCAGTGTGTCCAGAAGACAGGATGTGGAGTCTAATGAGATTATTCTCAAGCCTCAAGATTTAATATTGTTTGCCTGGTTGAGTTTTAGACTTGGAATAGGTTACCCCTTTCTTCTTTCCTATGTCTTCCTTTTGGAAAGGGAATACCTATCTTATGCCTGACTTGCCATTGTGTTTTGGAAGCATATATCTTGTTTGATTTCACAGGCTCCCAGTTGGAGGGGAATTTGCCTTAGGATGATCCATGACTTGAGTATCACCTATATTTATTTAGATGAAACTATGGTCCTTAGACTTTTGCTTTGGTGCTGGAATGAGTTAAGACTCTGAGAGGATAATAGATGGAATAAAGGTGCTTTGCATGTGAGAAGGACATGAATTTTGGAAGCCAGGAGAAGAAAGCTATGGTCTGAGTTTGTCTGCCAATTTCAGTTGTTGAAACTTAATTGCCAATGTGATACTATTAAGAGGTGGGGCCTTCAGGAAATGATTAAATCGTCAGTGAGGAGCCCTTAAGAATGGAATTAAGATGTCAATAAAAGAGATTCACACTGCATTTAGCCCCTTTTGCCCTTCTATTCTTTCTACCATGAGAAGGTGCAGCAGCGGATGCCATCCTGGAAGCAGAGAGAAGCACTCACCAGACACTGAATCTGCTGGTGACTTGATCTTGGGCTTCTAAATCTCCAAAACTGTGAGAATATAAATTTCTGTTATTTATAAATCATCCAGTCCCAGATTTTCTTTTATAGCAGAAGGTACAGACTAAAACAAGCATGCACTTGGATTCTGGGGAGTAGAGATTTTCCAGAAGGGAAACAGAAGGGTTTCTGTTTCCGCTAAATCCCTAGTGCCCTAGGAGAAGCTGGGTGATTCCCTTTACAGGTGAAGGGCCCTTACCCTTCTTCAAGCCTTTGCACATGCCTGGTGGACATGCCCTCTCTTATCATTTTTTTTTTTTTTTTTTTTTTTCTGATTAGGCTCCCAAAACTAGAGAGAAAGCTATAAAAATCAGGGAGGTGTGTATGTTGTGTGTGTGTGTGTGCATGCATGTGGATGTGTTTTGGGGTGTGTCAGGAAAGGTTTCCTAAGGAGTTGACATTATAGTTTAGCTGACAGAGATGAAAAGAAGATAACTTGGAGGGGAATAGGTTTGGGTACAGCTGGTGAGGTTAGAGGGTGAGATTAGGAAGGGCCATGTTGTACCAGCAAATGGGGAAAATATTGCAGAGTTGTGAGAATGTGGAACAGTTGCATAAGTGTTAGTAATTCAGTGTCAATGATAATATCCAAAAATTTATAGTGAGCATGTGTCGAAGATTAACTTAACACGTTAAAGAGGAAACCAGCAGCATGGTAAAGCTGGTTCAAAGGAGAATATGAGAGCTGAAAGCATGTGATCAATAAAAGAAAAGATGCTGAAATAAGACTGGTAAATCAGATATCAAACTGGTTAATATTCCACGTGGCAATACAACTGTGCTATAGTTCGTATATTTGTCCCCTCCAAAATGTCATGTTGAATTATAATCCCCAGTATTGGAGATGGGGCCTGATGGGAGGTGATGGGATCATGGGGGTGGACTTCTTATGAATGGCTTAGCATCATCCTCTTGGTGTTGTCCTGAAGATAGTGAGTGAATTCTCTCGAGATATGGTTGCTTAAAAGCATGTGGCTGCCAGGCGCGGTTGCTCATGCCTGTAATCCCAGCACTTTGGGAGGCCAAGGTGGGCGAATCACTTGAGGTCAGGAGTTCGAGACCAGGCTGGCCAACATGATGAAACCCTGTTTCTACTAAAAATACAAAAAATTAGCTGGGTGTGGTGGCAGGAACCTGTAATCCCAGCTACTCAGGAGGCTGAGGCAGGAGAATCACTTGAACCTGGGAGGTGAGGTGGAGGTTGCAGTGAGCTGAGATCACGCCATTGCACTCCAGCTTGAGCAACAAGAGCAAAACTCCATCTCAAAAAACAGCAACAACAACAACAACAACAAAAAGTGTGGCACCTTGCCCCGTCCCTTGCTCCTACTCCTGCCATGCGAGGTGCCTGCTCCCCCTTTGCCTTCTTCCATGATTGGAAACTTCCTGAGGCCTCCCCATAACCAGATGCTAGAGCTGTGCTTCCTGTACAGCCTGCAGAATCATGAGCCAATTAAACCTCTTTTCTTATAAATTACCTAGTCTCAGGTATTTATTTATAGAAATGCAAGGATGGTAATACAGAAAATTGGTACTGAGGGGTGGGGCATCGCTATAAAGATACATAAAAATGTGGAAGTGACTTTGCAACTTGGTAACAGGCAGAGATTAGAAGAGTTCGGAGGGCTCAGAAGACAAGAAGATGAGGGAAAATTTGAAACTTTTTAGAGACTGATTATATGGTCATAACCAAAATGCTGATAGTGATATGGGCAACAAAGTCCAGGTTACTGAGCTCTCAGATGGACATGTGGAGCGTATTGGGAACTAGAGCAAAGGTCACAGATATTATGCCTTAGCAAAGAGATTGGCTGCATTGTGTTCATGCCCTAGGAATCTGTGGAAGTTTGAGCTTCAGAATGATGATTTAGGATATGTGGCAGAAGAAATTTTTAAGTAGTAAAGCATTCAAGATGTGGCCTGACTGCTTGTAACAGCCTAAACTCAGGTATAGGAGCAAAAAATGACTTAGATTTGGAACTTATATTTAAAAAGAAAGCAGAATGTATTAATTAATTAATTAATTAATTGTTATAAGTTTGGAAAATTTGCAGCCTGGCCATGTGGTAAAAAAGAAAAATCTATTTTCAGGGGGAAGAGTTCAAGTGCTAAGGCATTTGACTCCCTTTTAGTTACACATACATTTCTAGCAAGTGGTGGCAAACTATATTACAGTTTTATTGCCATATGGAATATTAACCAGTTTGGTATCTAATGTACCAATCTTATTTCAGCATTCCTTTTTTTTTTTTTTTTAATTAGTCACATGCTTTCAGCTTTCATATTCTCCTTTGAACCAGCTATACCATTCTGCTAGTTCCCTTTTTAATGTGTTAAGTTAATCTTCGACACATGCTCACTATAAATTTTTGGATATTATCATTGACACTGAGTTACTAACATGCAACTGTTCCACATTCTCACAACTCTGCAATATTTTCCCCATTTGCTGGTACAACATGGCCCTTCCCAGTCTCACCTTCTAACCTCACCAGCTGTCCCCAAACCTATTCTCCAAGTATCTTCTGCTTATCTCTGTCAGCTAAACTATAATGTCAACTCCTTAGGAAACCTTTCCTGACACACCCCAAAACACATCCACATGCATGCACACACACACAATATACACACCTCCCTGATTTTTATAGCTATCTCTCTAGATTTTGGGAAAGAGGCCTTGAAGTCATTTTAAAGACCTTCACGGCAGCTCCTCCCATCACAGGTGCAGAGGCCTAGGAGGGAATAATGGTTTTGTGGGCCATTGCCAGGGCCCTGCTACCCTGCACAGCCTTACAGCCTTGGCACACTGCTTCCCACATCCGAGATGCTTTAGCTCCAGCCAGGGTTCAAAGGAGCCCAGATACAGCTTAAGCTGCCACCTTGGAGAATGCAAGCCATAAGTCTTACTGGCTTCCACATGGTGTTAAACCTGTGGTTGTGCAGAGTGCAAGAGTGAAGGCTTGGCAGCCTCCACCTAGATTTCAGAGGATGTATGAGACAGCCTTTGTGCCCAGGCAGAAGCTCACTGCTGCGGCAAAGCCCTCAGAGAAAACCTCCACTAGGGCAGTGCCAAGGGGGAAATGTGGAGTTGGAGCCCCTGCACAGAGTCCCCAATGGAGTACTGCTTGGTGGATCTGTGGAAAGAGAGCTGCCACTCTCCAGAACCCAGAATGGTAGAGCCACCATCAGCTTGCAACCTCAGTGTGGAAAAAGCTACAGGGGTAGAGCTGCCCAAAGCCTTGGGAACCCACCCCTGGCACCTGTGTGCCCTGGATGTGAGACACAAAGTCAAAGGAGATTATTTTGGAGCTTTAAGATTTAATGACTGCCCTGCTGGGTTCCAAAATTGCATGAGACCTATAGCCCCTTTCTTTTGGCCAATTTATCCCTTTTGGAATGGGAATGTTTGCCCAATGACTATACCCCCATTGAATCTTGGGAGTAAATAACTTGTTTGATTTTATAGGCTCATAGGTGGAAGGGACTTGCCTTGTCTAAAATGAGACTTTGGATTTGGGGCTTTCTTTTTTTTTTTTTTTTGACAGAGTCTTGCTCTGTCACCCAGGCTGGAGTGCAGTGGCGCGATCTTGGCTCACTGAAAGCTCTACCTCCTGGGTTCATGCCATTCTCCTGCCTCAGCTGGGACAACAGGCCCCCACCACTACACCTGTCTATTTTTTTTTTTTTTTTGTATTTTGAGTAGAGATGGGGTTTCACCGTGTTAGCCAGGATGGTCTCCATCTCCTGACCTTGTGATCCGTCTGTCTCGGCCTCCCAAAGTGCTGGGATTACAGGCATGAACCATCGCGCCTGGCCTGGACTTGGGACTTTTGAGTTAATGTTGGAAAGAATTAATACTTTGGTTGGGGGGTATTGAAAAAGGATGATTGTATTTTGAAATGTGAGAAGGATATGAGACTTGGGGAAGGGCCAGGGCTGGAATGATAGAGTTTGTATATTCGTTCGTGCCCAAATCTCATGTTGAATTGTAATCCCCAGTATTGGAGGTGGGGGCTAGTGGGAGGTGATGAGATTGTGGGGGTAGATTTCTCCTGAATGGCTTGGCACCATCCTAATGGTGTTGTCCTGGTAATACTGAGTGAGTACTTGTGAGATCTGGTTGTTTAAAAGTATGTGGCACCTCCTCTCCCCTTGCTCTCGCTCCCACCATGTGAAATGCCTGCTTCTCCTTTGCCTTCTGCTATGACTGGAAGCTTCCTGCAGCCTCCCCAGAAGCAGATGCTGGAACTCTGCTTTCCGTACAGCCTGCAGAACCGTGAGCCAATTAAATCTCTTTTTTATACATTACCGAGTCTCAGGTATTTCTTTACAGCAATGCAAGAATGGTCTAATACAAACTATAACAATTATTGTAGAAATTCTTATAGATCTCTATCCATTTACAACTTACCAATATTTTAAAGTTAACATTTACTTTGACAGAGTCCTAGTCTTATGAGTAGTGAATAGTAAGCCAAACAAAATTACTCTTCCCTAGAACATCAGGGGATTATTAGGTAGGTTTGCTAGACAGTGTGCTAAGGAGACACTGACAGGCACTGGAAGTCTTTTGGCTTATTCCCAAGCTTGACATATAGTTTTCTAAATGCTAGAAGCCTGGAATTATAGAGGGTTTAGAGATAAGGCTGGTGATGTAGGCAAGGCCGATGTAGGGGGGCTTTGCCTGCTATGGTAGAGTGTGAACTTCATCCTGGTGCAAGTAACTGACTGGTTTTGATCAGATAAATGATATGATTTATCCATTCACCCATCCATCCATCTATCCATCCATCCGTCCATCCATCCATCCATCCATCCATCCATCCATCCATCCATTCATCCAACAAATCTTAATTGAGTGTGCCTAGTACTAGCCCCAGAGTTGGGAATTAGACAAGAAAAGCATGTTTTTACTCTTGTGCAATTTACGTCTAGTGGAGAGAGAAATACAATAATTATATCAATTATCTGGCTGTGGCCAATCTTAAGGTGGTCAAGGAAGGCCTCTGCAGGAGTGATAGTGGAGAGAAAGAACCAGCTACACAGGATCTGGGGTGGTAGATTTCAGCACGAGGAAATAAGGCAAAAGTTGGATTAACTGAGTGGGTCTCATGAATAAGATGATGTGGGTGGCTGGAGTACAGGGGGACAGTTTGCTGAATGGGCTGAGCATCTGCGGAGCAGCAGGAAGGGGGGTTATACAGGGCCCCATGATCTGAATTCGTAGAGTGATGGTGTTTAAGCTGGAAAGAAGGGTGACCTAATTTCGGACATTTTGACTGTTGTGTGGAGTGTGGATTAAGGGACACAGCAAGAGAAACCAGCAAGGAGACCAGGCTGGGTAGGCTTTGGGAAGACTGTGAGAGATGGTGGGGTCTGTATCACAGCATTAGCATGACCAGGTTTCTGTTTTTGAAAGGCCACCTTGGTAGCTGCAGGCTGGAGCCCAGGAGAGGAGAGTGGCTGAAGTTAAGGAACTACTTTAGGGTGCAGGAGAGAACTGATGAGACTCCAGATTATACAGTAAGAATGGGAACAAAGAAATGGATTGAAATGATGTTTGGAGCTTAAAGAAAATAATTCAGAAGCTGCTTCTAATGAGGGTTTCTGTGATCAGAGCCTTCATTTTCATATGCAGTGCCTGACTGGAGAGGAACAGCTCTCACCCAGACCTTATTCTCCTTGTTCTTCTCCCCAGTCTGCATATCCCTTCAAGTGGAAAAAAGGAACCCCTGAAGAAATACCTGGGGAGGTTGAGTCAGCTCCTGTAGGAGGACATGCACTCTGCTGTTCCAGGTCTGTCCTGCACCAAGCAGAGATTAAATCTCGTTTTGACAAGAACTCCTCTTGTAATGGTCTTGTAGGCACCTCCTGTGGTGGTGGTGGCTGAAGGTGTTACATCAACTGTGAATGATTTCAAACAGAGAAAAGAAGCCAGCCATTTTCAAATACATTCCTATTTAGAGCCAGAATCATACAGACAATAAATAGTGGGGCAGGCATTTTCATCTCAGTCTCTGTGTCCCAAGCGCACACTCTTCCACTGCTACTACTCAAAGGCTCAGACTTAGTTCTCAAGGGAACTCCTTTCAATTTGGTTTTGCAGTGAACTGTCAACCCTGCAGGCCTAAGTTGGAAGACAAAGCCACAGGGCTCATTCAAACAGGTGCCTGGGTAACCCCGAGCCTCTTGCTGTCCTTCTGTTTGGAGTTTTAAAACTTTAGTCTTATATCTGGGATGGGTGTTTTTCCATGCCAGAGCAAGAATGGCATGTGATGGTGAACTTAGAGACTTTGTATTTATGCAGGAAAGAAAATCCTGGCACTTGGGGAGCACAGGAAAGCCAGGTGAGGTCTCATTTGTTCTAACAAGTAATAAGAAAAATGTGATTGTTTTCCCAAGTTCTAGTCCCTTTGGGTAATTACATCCAATGTTACATTCTCCAAGATCAGATGGTGACTCTTTGGATCAGGGTTGCAAATGAGTTACCGTACTTTGCAAGCTAAGTCACCACTGCCTAGGTTGTTGTGAGATGGGACAGGTATACCAGGAGTGCTTGACCTCAGAAGGATGACACAACAAACCCAGTGAAGCTGGAGATGCATCTTTCAAACAAATTGGTGAGGAAAAGAAGGGTTTGAGAATGGGACACAGGACACAATCACTGTGCACAGACATCCCAAGTAGGGAGGAGATTTTCAAAAAAAATTCAGCTCTGAAGCTGTTCTTTTATATCAAAGGTAGGTCCGTCAACAACCCTAATCCTCCACCCCAACGTACAGCCAAAAAGAGAAGGTGTGCTGTTTCACATATTTGCAGAATGGTTTGGAAGGAAGTCGTGTTCCTGAAGTTCCAGTAATTGCAAGCATCTGTCACTAACAAATAGAAAATGGAAATAGCTCAAGAAATAGACTTACACTTGCTGAAGTTAATGCTTGCAAGGCTAAACTTGATGCAATTTTAGACACAGAGTACAAAGAGTCTGCAATGAGTACATCAACCCTGATAGAGGACAGAGTCCAATGTAGTACAGATCAGTGAGGAATGTGTGTGTGTGTGGGGGGGGTGGGGTGGGGGGGTGGTGTGTCTTTGAAGGTGTATTCTTGTGGTCTAAGCCATGGCAAGAATGTTATAAACGTAGGCATCATTATGCTCATTTGACCAGTAGGAAATCTGATGCCCGGAGAATTTAGCCAAGTTTTTTCTGTCATAAACTGAATCAATGTCTGTAAGAATTCAAATCACCTTGCCCATTCAGGGATGGGGGGTGGATGCAGCCTGGAGGTGGGCCGGGGGGCAGGCCAACCAGACACCTGAAGAAGAGGCTGTTGAGAACATTAACAGGGCAGACACCTTCCTCAGCCTCTCTTTGCATATTTTTTATGTATGCGATTATGCACATCAGCAAAACCAGTATTTCTCACACCGTGTTCTTAAGTTTGTTACTATATTACTAAGTATCCTGTGAAATATTAGGAAATAGCCTACAAAGGATTTCTTTGCCCAAAGAAATTTGGGTTAAAAGATGATCCTTTTGCCTGTAATCCCAGCACTTTGGGAGGCCGAGACGGACGGATCACGAAGTCAGGAGATGGAGACCATCCTGGCTAACACGGTGAAACCCCGTCTCTACTAAAAATACAAAAAATTAGCCGGGCGAGGTGGCGGGCGCCTGTAGTCCCAGCTACTAGAGAGACTGAGGCAGGAGAATGACGTGAACCCGGGAGGCGAAGCTTGCAGTGAGCGGAGATCGCGCCACCGCACTCCAGCCTGGGCGACAGAACAAGACTCCGTCTCAAAAAAAAAAAAAAAAAAAAAGATGGTCCTTTTACAGGAAGACTTGTCCAACCCTTTAATAGGCTGTCGTGCGTGATGAAGAGGAGATAAACTATGTCGCCTTTCCTAAATTTACTGGATCTTGTTGCCTTCCCTCCCTTTTTAGTGGATAGTCTCTATAGCTATAGCTATATTTATATATTAGTCTCCTTCGTTAGTCAACTGTATATGTAGTTCATTCTATAAAGTGGGCTTAGGTCTTTTTATTTTCATTTTTCTTGAAAACGTTCTGCATTACAAGAGCTTCTACACATTGTGCAGCTCAGAATTGTGTTGGCAGCATACACAGAATGGCAGAGAAGTGCAAAGAAAAGGGTCTAGGCTCTGGGAATTTGCAGATTGAGCTGCGGGAAGTAGGATGCACAGCCTGAAGAAGGAATGTATCTAGAGAAAAGGAAGAGGGATTAGCAATCCAGACAAGGGGAGAATGGTAAGGCAAACTAGGAGCATGAGATTCTTACAGTAAAGTGGAGAATAAATGGACAGGCCAAAAATATGAGAGAGGGTGAGCCTGCTGTACTGTTTTCCTACATTCTCCTGCAAAGGATCATGTTCGAACTGCTTCTTACTGCTGGGTACCACATAGGCTGGTGCCCAGCAAGAGTGCAGTTAAATAAGCTGGGGCTTTGCGGCCAAATAGATTTGCATTCAAATCTTGCTCACTAATTCCCAGTTTGTGAGTTTGAGTACATTCCTTCAACTCATCTCGTGACTGCTAAGAACTATTGAGAAGGTTCAAGGAGGTAATACATCTGTGATGGTTAATGCTGAATGTCAACTTGATTGGACTGAAGGATACAAAGTATTGTTCCTGGATGTGTCTGTGAGGGTGTTTCCAAAGGAGATTAACATTTGAATGAGTGAATTGGGAGAGGCAGACCCACCCTCAACCTGGGTGGTGATCATCTAATCAGCTACTAGCATAGCTTGGGACTCAGAGTACCTTTCATCTGTCATAGCCTTTGCCTTACTTTCCTCTTTGCCTTCTGCCTCTCTGGCCTCATTTCTTCCTCTAAGTCTCTTCCTTTCTCTATTTCAGGCTTAGGCATTGTTGAAACCTTGATTGTGGATAACTGCTTTCCTTATAACTGGGGCTCTGTTGCTCTGAGAACTAATTTTTCCTAAGCTGGTTAGAACTAAAATTGGAATCTGGGTGAAAAGTGCAACTCCCCACATGTGACCCCGCCTCCCGGAGACTGTCTCACAGGCCAGGCATGCAGTCCCCTGGGTCTATGGCTGCTCTTCCTAGTAGATCTGTTTTACTTTGTAACATTGTATTCTGCTGAACAGATTTAAAGAGAAAATTTAACTCCTGTATGATAGACCTGTTGGCAGTGCGACATTGGGGAAATTTTAAATGGTATGTGTATGGTATTTTTTGCCACTTGAATTTTTTTGTTACTCTTTCAAAATGTAAATCAAAACTTCCATTGTATATATGTCTTTCCTGCCATTATGTTACATGATGTTCTTTGCCTGTTACATCTGAGTAAAAGAAAGCTGGGTCTAAAATGGCTGTTGGCAGCTTTTGGAATTCTGGACAGACAGCGTCAATGTATCTGAACACACAATGGAATATTTAGGAGAGTTGCTAAGATGATAACCTTGGAGAACATTGTACTTTTAAAAGTGTCGAATGAATAAAATTTGAAAACTTACTATTTTCCCTCTGATTTGTACATGTAATATGTTCTCATTGTAAAAACTAGAAATACAGAAAACTACGTATCATCAAAAAATTAAATTATGGCGTATTTTCTTACTTTCTGTCTTCTCTGTCTCCGTCTTCTGCTCCCTTCTCTCAGAAACCAACAGATGATCAGACGGGATACGTGGGTCAGTTTCATTTGTTTACCATTCTATTTTGGAGATTTCTACCTCATTAAATCATTTCCCATTCGTGATCTTAAAAGCTATTTTACCACCTAGATATACTACAGACTTTTTTTGACCTGTCCCTTATTGTTGTCTCTTACGTTGTATATGTCAATTGTTGGATGTTTAGGTGGCTGCTAATTTTCGGGGCATTATACATATCACTGTGATGAACATCACTGTTCATCTATCTCTGTGCACTTCTCTAATGATTTCTTTAAAGTTGTTTCCTAAAGAGCATGACCTGATTAAACACACTGGATCTCTGGTTCCCGACGGCCCTCCAGAGAGCCAGCAGCAATATGCACCTTCATCTGAGACAGCTGGACTTTTTCTGTGCTTCACAAACCTGGGCACAAAAACACAAAGCAAAGCAAAAACACAGCAGCTCTGCCAGTTTGATGTGTGAAGCGTACCATCTCATTATTGTGTTATGTTCTAGTTCTTTGATTTCGCATGAACTTGACTATTTTATGTAGTGTTTATTTTCCATTGATTTTTTATTTTATAAATTGCCTTATTCATGCCCTTTGCTCATTTGTTTATTGGAGTGTTCACTAGCAGGTAGCAGTTCTCTCTCTCATAAATGAAATACATTAAGCCTTCATCTGGTGGATAGGTTACCCATATTCTATTTTTTTGTAGTCTTTTAATTCTGTGTATGGCATTTTTAGGTGCTCAGAAGTTTAAAAATCTTAGCTAGTAAAATCAATCAGGCTTTTCCTTTATTATCCCTTCATTTGTTCTTATGGTTACAAAGCCTTTCCCTACTCTATCAAATAGCTATTCATGTCTATTTTCTTTGATGGTTTATTTTTTCAGATTTAGCTTGTCAATTGCTTGCAATATATTTTAATGTGCGATATAAGATGAGGATCTAATATATTATTCGTAAATGTGTAAACAATTGTTTCAGTATTAGTTATGAAATAAAACTTTTACACTGCTTCCAAATTCTTCTTCTTTTTTTTTTTTTTTCCCTTGGGACGAAGTCTCGCTCTTGTCCCCCAGGCTGGAGTGCATTGGTGCCATCTCAGCTCACTGCAACCTCTGCCTCCCGGGTTCAAGCGATTCTCCTGCCTCAGCCTCCCAAGTAGCTGGGATTACAGATGCCTGCCACCATGCCCAGCTAACTTTTGTATTTTTAGTAGAGAGAGAGAGGGAGTTTCACCATATTGGCCAGGCTGGTCTCGAACACCTGACTTCAGGTGATCCACCTGCCTCAGCCTCCCAAAGTGCTGGGGTTATGCGCGTGAGCCACCGTGCCCGGCACCCAAATTCATCTCTTATTATATAAGCAGTATTCACAAATACCTGAGTCATTTTCTGAGTTTGTCAATTTTTCCTCTCATTAATGTCATTTAATTCTTCATTAGTGCCGTATTTGTGTGACTGGAAATGTACTTGTATATAGTACTCTCCTTTAAAAAAGTAGATACATTCCCCTCTTGATTCTTATGATGAAATGTCTTTAGTTTGGTGAGCTCCTCAAAGACTTCATTGCAATTTTGATTAGAATTCTATTAAAATGCAAAATAATTTTGCACTTAGTTTTCCATATACACTTAAAAGTTTCTGTTATTCAAGCTTTCTTTTATCGTTACAAAAAATAGTAATTTTCATCATGTAATTTCTTCATATTTCATGATTAATTGAATATTAATTGTTTTCCATTGTTTGTTGGTATTATGAATAATTTTTTCTCACATTAAATTATTGGTATTTTTCTGTGTATAAAAAGGTAATGGGGCCAGGTGCGGTAGCTCACGCCTGTAATCCCAGCACTTTGGGGGGCCGAGGCTGGCGGATCACCTGAGGTCGGGAGTTTGAGACCAGCCTGACCAATGTGGAGATACTCCATCTCTACTAAAAATGCAAAATTAGCTGGACGTGGTGGTGCATGCCTGTAATCCCAGCTACTTGGGAGGCTGAGGCAGGAGAATCGCTTGAACCCGGGTGGCAGAGGTTGCAGTGAGCCGAGATTGCACTCCAGGCTGGGCAACAAGAGTGAAATTCCATCTCAAAAAAAAAAAAAAAAAAAAAAAAAAAAGGAATGGTGTATTGCATTTTGCTGAGCCCTTTTGTGAGCATAAGAAATTTTACACAGAAATGTGTTTACATATAATATGTATTATATGTATATATTTATGTATGATACTTTATTCTCCCATTTTTGGTTAATGGGTATAAAAATGCAGTTAGAAGGAATAAGTTCCAGTATTCAGTAATACAGTAGAAAAATCATAGCTCACAATAATTTATTATGTATTTTAAAGTAGCTGGAAGAGAATTATTGTAATGTCCCCAACACAAAGATCAATGTTTGAGGTGATGGGTATGGCATTATCCTTATTTGATCATTACACATTGTATACATGTATCAAAATATCACATGTACCTCAAAAATATGTACAATAATGATATGTCAATTAAGAAAATAATAATTAAAAAAAAAGGAATTCCCCAAACAGTGGCAAAATAATGGTGATCTTGGCAGGCATTTTTTTGCTCCTGTATTTAATTGAAATGCCTCTAAACTGAATCATGAAGAATAATGTCTGGTCTTGGCTTGAAGTAAATAATTTTTGTCACATAAAAGAAATATGCTTTAATTTTTACTTCTACTAAGAGAGGGTATTTTCCCCTATCATGAATAGGATGTTGATTTAATCAAATGCTTTTCCTGCTTCTGTTCAGGTACTAAATTGGTTTTTATTTTCATAACTTGTTGATATACCACAATATTTTAATATACTCACAAATATTAAACATCCCTTATATTCATGGACTACTCTTTACATAGTCATGTTGTATATTTATCTGACTATATTTTGAATTCAACACTACCAGTAATTGCATTTGTATTCGTAATTGATTTATGGTTTTCGTTTATTTTGTACTCTATTTTCAGCTGCTTGGAAAGTAGTTGAAGTATTTCTTTGTAAGCGATTTGAAAGAACTCACCTGGAAAATTATTTCTGCCTGTGATCTTTCATGGATTTAATCCTTTAACAACATTTTCAAGTTTTCCCCACTGATGAAACTTTTTAGATTTTCTCATTTAGTCTTGGGTCTATTTTGATAATTTATATTTGCTTTTAAAACTTTCCCATTTTTAAAAGATTTTGAAATCCATATACATGGACTTTTAAATCATGTAATTCTCTATTTAAAAACAATTTTTCTGCCTCTTTATTTGACCTTTTCTAAATCTAATATTATGTACATCAACTTTCTGTCTGTTTTTCATTGCATATTTTGTATTTTTGTTTCTCCCTCAAATTCAGCCCTTGAATTTATTTGTTAATTTTACTATTTTCTGTTTTGCAAATACGGTTGTCCCATAGTATCTCTGGGAAATTGGTTTCAGGACTTACCTACCTGCCCATCCTAAATCTGAGGATGCTCGAGTCTCTTATACAAAATAGCATGGTGTTTGTGTATTACCTATGCACATCCTTCCATATCCAGTACTTTAAATCCTTCCTAGCTTGCTTATAATACCTAGTGCAATGTAAATGGTTGTTATACTGTGTTGCTTTTTGCTTGCATTCTTTTTTTAATTTTTATCTTATTTATTTTAAAATAATATTATTTATTTATTAATTATCTTATTTATTTTTTAATGTTTTTGATCTGAAGTTGGTTGAATTTTCAGATGAGGAACCTGTGCATATGGAGGGCCAACTGTAATTACAGTTGTGCACCACGTAAGAAGGCTTCTGTCAACAATGGACCAAACATATGGTAATGGTCCCATAAGATTATAATGTGATGAAAAATTCCTATCACCTAGTGACATTGTAGCCGTTGTAATGTCATAGTGCAATGCATTACTCACCTGTTTGTTGTAGTGCTGGTGTAAAGAAAAAAAAAAAACCTATGCACTGCCAGTTCTATAAAAGTATGGCATGTCCAATTGGGTACAATTGATAATGATAATAAATGACACTGTTAATGCTTTATATATTTACTATACTATACTTTTTATCATTATTTTAGAGTATACTCCTTTTACTTATGAAAAAAAAAAAAAAAACAGTTAGCTTTAAAGCAGCCTCTGGCCAGCCTTTCAAGAGGAATTCCAGTAGGTATTATTAACACAGGAGATGACAGCTCCAAGTGTGTTACTGCCCCTAAAAACCTTCCAGTGGGACAAGATGTGGAGGGGCAAGACAATGATGATATTCATGATCCTGCCTCCGTGTAGGCCTAGGCTAATGTGCGAATTTGCATCTTAGTTTTTAATAAAAAAAGTTTAAAAAGAAAAAAATGTAAATAGAAAAAAGGTTATATAATAAGGAGTAAAGAAATAAATATTTTTGTACAGCTGTGCAATGTGTTTGTTTTAAGCTAAGTGTTATTATAAAAGGATCAAAAAGTTAAAAATATTTAAAGTTTATAAAGTAAAAAAACTAGAGCAAGCTAAGGCCAATTTAATACTGAAGAAAGAATTTTAAAAATTTAGCTTAGCCTAAGTATACAGTGTTCAGAAAATGTGCATAGTAGTGTACAGTAATGGCCTAGGCCTTCACATTCGCTCACTGACTCAACCCAGAGCAACTTCCAGTCCTGCAGTCTCCGTTCATGGTAAGTTCTCTATACAGGTAACTATTTTTTTTTTTTTTTTTTTTTTTTTAGTGGTTCCGGGTTTAATTGGGGGTGAAAGGGTGCTGCACAGTTGCTCAGAGGGCCCATGGCTGGGCCGCACAAGTGTTTGCTTTTGCGACTGAACAGAGGAGCGTGCCCTAACTAGAAATAACTCGGTCCTCAAGTCTGCCTCCAGGACCTGGGGGAACACGGGGCAGCTCTGCTGACCAGGTCTTCTCTTTGGAACACCCCTCCCACCACACTGCCCTGGGTCTGGGAGCCTCCCACCCCTGCTGAAGTCAATTCCTTAAGGGAGAATCTGGTAGTTGCAGCCCCAACTGGGGATGGACAGGGAGTGGGGACCCCAGGGCCCCTAATCTGGAAGGGCCCCCTCCCAGCCATTTTGGGAACAATAAATACCGTGTGACGGTGGCAGGGAGTGGGGGGTTCGGCTACTGGCTGGCGGGCAAGAGGGGAGCTAGCAGGCCCAGCTGCCCTGCCCCGCCCCGAGGCCAGGCCTGGGCTCCCCACCCTCACTCAGTGCGGAGGATGATGTGGATGCCGGAATCCGTGAACACAGGCCCGCTCATCTCCCCCGTCCGCAGCGCAAACCAGGCGTCTTCAAATGGCTTCTCCGTCTGACCTCTGCTGAAGGCACCCAGGTCTCCCCTGGCCTTGGCCGAGCTGCAGTCGCTGAACTGTGAGGCCAGAGACTCAAAGTCCTCCTCTCCCGACTTGATCTTCTGGATGTAGCCGTTGATCAGCTCCAGGGCCTCCTCCTTGGTCCGGGTGATTTTCTCCTGCCGCCAGGACGAGGGCCGCCTTGACTGGCTGTGCTTCACCAGCAGGTGCGAGCAGCGGACCCTGGCGGGCTCCCCCTGCCCGTTTTTGCCACCACTGCTGCTGTTGCCGCTGGGCCGCTCCCACCGGCTGGCGTTAGTGATGTGGTTGAAGTAGTATACTCGGCCTGAGCTGCGGCTCATGCGCTTCTCCCAGCCGGGCGGCAGCTTCTCCTCGTCCGCCATCTTCCCTCCAGGTAACTATTTTTAATCTATTAAACTGTATTTTTAAGTACCTTTTGTATGTTTAGCTATACAAATACTAACTGTGAGAGGTGCTCAAACCACAGCGACTCCATCTTGCATAGGGGCTGAGTTAAATGAGGCTAAGACCTGCTGGGCAACATTCCCAGGAGGTCAGGTATTCTTATTCACAACATGTTTATGGTTAAGGAAACAGAAACAGATCCAGGACATGACAGACCCAGGAAATGTCCTATGTCCCCATATCAATATCTTAGTTTAAGAGTCAGTTTCGCTCCAAAGATAATAATGTAGACTCTTGGTGAAAGATAGTAGCTACAGAAAGATTAGCAACCATTTGTCACAAAACCTTGTAGTAGAGCACAACTTTCCCATGATTTTTATCTTATATATAAACAAGCATTGTGCCTAAGATGAGTGCGTTCCTCCTCTTACTTTCGGGAATGCCCTGCTTTGTCTATGGAATAGCTGTTCTTTCATTCCTTTACTTTCTTAATGAACTTGCATTCACTTTACTCTGTGGACTTACCCTGAATTCTTTATTGAGCAAGATTTAAGAACCCTCTCTTGGGGTCTGGATTGGGACCCCTTTCTGGTAACATAACCATTGTTTTATAATAGCCTAGAGTATTTAGTACTATTGATGTTATACAGGCTTGTAGCCCAGGAGCAACAGGATGTATCACATAGTCTATGTGTGCAGTAGGCTATCCCATCTAGATTTGTGTAAGCACACTCTATGATGTCTGCACAACGACAAAATTGCCTAAGGATGCACTTCTCAGAACATATTTCCATCATTAAGTGATATATATTGTGTTTTATGTTACCTTTATTTTTTCATTTTAAAAACATTTCTTAGATGTGCTTTTCTCATAAATCCTTAAGTCAAATAGTTTAGTTATTTTAAAGCAGTAAATTTGAAGTAGAAATTTAGCCACATCCAATGTGTATTTATATGTATAGTAATATTTTACATTATGCTGTTGTTTAAAAAGCACTTTATAATTGAGATTTTGATTTTCTTTTTGACACTATCTAATTATTTTGAAAAATTATTCTTAAAGTGGTTCAGCCTTTTCACTTTTTTTTAAAAGAATGCTGCTAATTTTTTGGTTTCTTCTTGTTGCCAGGGTATTTGGTCTATAAATGATTGCTTAGCAGCATTTCTTGAAGTTGCATTTGTGGTCTTAAAAATAACATATATCGTTAGTGGGGCAAAAATAAACCAATATATCTACCAAATCATTAAAATTACTTAGGCTCTTGAGAACAAAGAATATCAAAAGTGATTTGTACATGCTTCAGAGGATATGCAGGTTTTAGAAAATAAACAGTTAAATATTTTTATTTTAGTAAAACAAATTAAGCTCCAGTAGTATTTACTATTCTCTTGATAAGGCCACTCTCACTCTAATTCCAGTAGATTAATGGCAATGATAGCCCAAGTCTTCACTCGTCACTGTGTCCACACATTTGTTACTAGATTACTCTGACTCTGAGCTTAGCCATGTGACTTGCTTTGGCCAATGGATGGAAGCAAACCTTATGCAAAGGTGAAAATTTCTGACCAGGCGTAGTGGCTCACACCTGTAATCCCAACACTTTGGGAGGCCAAGGCAGGCAGATCACCTGAGGTCAGGAG
Organism: Mandrillus leucophaeus; assembly: GCF_000951045.1. Classification (NCBI taxonomy): domain Eukaryota; kingdom Metazoa; phylum Chordata; class Mammalia; order Primates; family Cercopithecidae; genus Mandrillus; species Mandrillus leucophaeus. The sequence goes on along the minus strand of NW_012098932.1, from coordinate 247,268 downwards.
TTCAAGACCAGCCTGGCCAACATGGTGAAACCCCATCTCTACTAAAAATATAAAAAAGTTAGCCCGCCATGGTGGTGCACAGTTGTAATCACAGCTACTTGGGAGGCTGAGGCAGGAGAATTGTTTGAACTGGGAGAATTGGGAGGTGAAGGTTGCATCGAGCCAATGTCATGCCACTGCACTGTAACCTGGGCGACAAAGTGAGAATCTGTCAAAAAAAAAAAAAAAAAATAGGCTGGAAAATTTCTTACAGGATTGAGCTTGCCTGCTCTCACCCTCTGTCATTGCCATGAAAACATACGTGGGCTTGCCTGCTGGAAGATGAGAGACAGCTGCAGAAGAGCTGAGCTGCCTGGGTAATGCCAGCTGAGGCCATCCTAGACCAGCTAACAATCAACCCTTAGACATGGGAGCAAGCTTGGCCAAGGTCAGCAGAGCCTCCCAACTGACCCCTAGCTCATCTTGGAGGCATGAGTGGGCTCAGCTATAAGCCAGCTGATCCCCTCAGATTTCTGAGCAAAGTATCTATCTTGTATGCTATTAAGGGTTTGTGGTTGGTTGTTACACTGTTTTATTTGACTATAGACAACTGATACCAAATATTGCATGCCAAGTGTTGTCTATAAGTTTTCTAGTATTTATGGAAGTTTCCAAACAGGAAGGTTGATTGAATTGTCATCCTGCTTTTATCAGCTTTTAGCATCTTGTGATGCATTACAGTTTACCCTTACTTACTAGGTTGACTTAAAGATAATTTTCTAGTTTGAATAAAACTCATTTCCCCAAAATGGAAAGATGAATTATAAAGACTCTTACAAAATTATCCTAGGTTTAAAATGATTCTAATAATGTAAACAAAAGTAAACAACAGCAACAATTAAAACAAAACAAATCCCCCAAATGGAAGAGCAGTGCTTTTCTTACTCCTGGTATAAATCTTCATGAATCCTACAAAGAGGTAACAACAATGACGATGAAAACATTTCACTAGAAGGGTGGCTATGTGTATAGTGTACCTTGGAATACTATATCCAGGTAGCGGGAAGCCCTCATGACAGCAAAACATTTAAGAACTAAAAATTCACAGCCTGAAGACAGGTGTTGGTATTTTTTGAGCCATGTTTAAGATATATGATATTTAATCTAAATATTAAAAATATATAACCCATTTGATATTTCTTTTTGTACAGTAAAACCCCAAAGTTCACACACTATAGGAGATACACTTGTTCTTCCTTTCAAGGTAAAAGTCACTGAGGTTATACATAGAAAATCATGACAAACTAAAAGGGCATTCCTTTGTCAGAGACAAGTATTTAAAGACAGGTGTTATAGTTTCAACTCATGTTGAAACTTAATCCCCAATGTGGCAGTGTTGAATAGGGGGGCTCTTTAAGAGGTAATTGGATCATGAGGGCTCTGTCCTTATGAATGGATTAATCCATTCATAGTTTAATGAGTTAATAAATTAATGGCTTGTCATGGGAGGAGAAATAGTAGCTTTATAAGAAGAGAAAGAGATCTGAGATTGTACATTAACACACTCGATCTCCTTTCCATATGATGCCCTGCACTGTCTTGGGCTCTGCAGAGTCACCAGCAGCAAGAAGGTCCTGACCAGATGTGGCCCCTCAACCTTGGACTTAGCCTCTGTAACTTTTCTTTAGTTTTTAGCTCTTGCCTCCCACCATTCCTCCCCATTTTAGTAGTCCCCAGTGTGTATTGTTGCCGTCTTTGTGTCCATCTGTACTCAATGTATGGCTTCTACTTATTAGGGAGAGCATGTGGTATTTGGTTTTCTGTTCCTGCTAGAACAAATTCTTTAATATGGAAGGCTTGCTGCTGTACAGTTGCATAAAAGTATAGATGCCTCTAAGTTGCTTCAATTTTGAGTGTTTATGAGATGGCCTTGCAGCAATTAGATGTACAGAGTACATTGTGTGCATATGTGTTAAGCCATACTAATACATTTTCTAAAGATACTAGAGAAGACAGTTTTTCAACAGTATATTACTATTTAATAACAATGTCTAAAATCCCACTGTTCTATGGGAGAGAGAGGCAAAACATTGCTTAAGTGTAGCTACAGATAGAACAGCTCCTTCTACTGGAATAAAATGGGTTCTAGGGTAAATCACAAACTATACATGTGGAATTTATCCATTGACACCATTGTATTAGGTTGGTGCAAAAGTAATTGCAGTTTTTGCCATTAAAACTAATGGCAAAAAGTTCAATGATCTGTTTAAAAAAAAGTGGTAGATTCTTCATAACGTGCTCAAGAGAACACTTGGTTATCTTCTGGAAAAATGGTTCCAAGATTCCTCAAACATAAATATAAGTAAAACATATTTTTTTATATACAAAAAGATAACCAATCCAAATTGGATGACTTTTTGTCCAAGTCGACATTTTGAAGACAAAAAAACATTTATTCTGTCCCTTCAAGGTAATGGTCATGTTTAAACAAGCAAGATACTGATTTATACAGAAACTTGTGCTAAGAAAAGAACATTTCAAAAACAGATGGAATGTTTCATTCTTATATAATTTTGTTGCTGAAAACAGTGTCACTTACAATATTTCTCATATATGTATACTCAAAACCTTAGAATTATAAAAAATCTCACTTGTTTAAAAAAACATTCAAACAATTTTGTTTCTTTTTGAACTTATTTGGCTAAAAAAAATCAAAACACAAGGGTGATTATCCCAGCACAGTGCACCAGCTCTGCTAAGGGACAGACCGCCTCCTCAAGTGGGTCCCTGACCTGCATGCCTCCTGACTGGGAGAAACCCCCCAAAGGTATCAATAGACACCTCATACAGGAGAGCCCTAGCTGGTATCAGGTCGGTGCCCTTCTGGGATGAAGCTTCCAGAGGAAAGAACAGGCAGCAATCTTTGCTGTTCTGCAACCTCCACTGGTGATTCCCAGGTGAAGAGTGTCTGGAGTGGAGCTCCAGCAAACTGCATCAGACCTGCAGAAGAGGGGCCTGACTGTTAGAAGAGAAACTAACAAACAGAAAGCAATAACATCAACATAAAAGACCCCCACATAAAAGCTCCATCCAAAGGTCATGAGCCTCAAAGATCAAAGGTAGATAAATCCATGAAGATGAGGAAAAACCAGCACAAAAACACTGAATATTCCAAAAACCAGAATGCCTCTTCTCCTCCAAATGATTGCAACTCCTCTCTAGCAAGAGCACAAAACTGGATGGAGAACGACATTGACAAATTGACAGAAGTACGCTTCAGAAGGTGAGTAATAACATCCTCATCTGAGCTAAAGGAGCATGTTCTAATGCAATGCAAGGAAGCTAAGAACCTTGATAAAAGGTTACAGGAAGTGCTAACTAGAATAACCAGCTTAAAGAGGAACATAAATGACCTGATGGAAGTGAAAACCATAGCACAAAAACTTCATGAAGCATACACACAAGTATCAATAGCTGAATTGATTAAGCAGAAGAAAGGATATCAGAGATTGAAGATCACCTTACTGAAATAAGGTGTGAAGAAAAATTGGAGAAAAAAGAATGAAAGGGAATGAACAAAGCCTCCAAGAAATATGGAACTGTGAAAAGACCAAACCTATGATTGCTTGGTGTACCTGAAAGTGACGGGGAGAATGGAACCAAGTTGGAAAACACACTTCAGGATATTATCCAGGAGAACTTTCCCAACCTAGCAAGACAGGCCAACATTCAAATTCAGGAAATACAGTGGATCTCACTGCAGAAACCCTATAAGCCAGAAGAGAATGGGGGCCAGTATTCAACTTTCTTAAAGAAAAGGATTTTCAACCCCAAGTTTTATATCCAGCCAAACTAAGCTTCATTAGCGAAGGAGAAATAGAATACTTTACAGACAAGCAAATGCTGAGGGATTTTGTCACCACCAGGCCGGCCTTACAAGAACTCCTGAAGGAAGCACTAAATATGGAAAGGAAACACCAGTACCAGCCATTGCAAAAACACACCAAAATATAAAGACCAATGATGCTATGAAGAAACTGTATCAAATAATGTGCAAAATAATCAGCTAGTGTAATGATGACAGGATCAAACTCACACATAACAATATTAACCTTAAATGTAAATGGGCTAAATGCCCCAATTAAAAGACACAGACTGGCAAATTAACCTTAAATGTAAATGGGCTAAATGCCCCAATTAAAAGACACAGACTGGCAAATTGGATAAAGAGTCAAGACCTGTCGGTGTGCTGTATTCAGGAGACCCATCTCACATGCAAAGACACACATAGGTTCAAAATAAAGGGAGGGAGGAGTATTTACCAAGCAAATGGAAAGTAAAAAAGAAAAAAAACCAAACAAACCCAGGGGTTACAATCCTAGTCTCTGATAAAAACAGATGTTAAATGAACAAAGATCAAAAAAGACAAAGAAGGGCACTACATAATGGTAAAGGGATCAATGCAGCAAGAAGAGCTAACTATCCTAAATAGATATGTGCCCAATACAGGAACACCCAGGTTCATAAAACAAGTTTTTGGAGGCCTACAAGGAGACTTAGACTCCCGTACAATAATAGTGGGAGACTTTAAAACCACACTGTCAATATTAGATCAATGAGACAGAAAATTAACAAGGATATTCAGGACTTGAACTCAGCTCTGGACCAAGTGGACATAATAGATATCTACAGAATTCTCCACCTCAAATCAACAGAATATTTTTCTGAGCATCACAAAGCACTTATTCTAAAATTGACCACATAATGGGAAGTAAAACACTCCTCAGCAAATGCAGAAGAATGGAAATCATAACAAACAGTCTCTCAGGCCACAGTGCAATCAAATTAGAACTCAGGTTTAAGAAACTCACTCAAAATCACACAACTATATGGAAACTGAACAACCTGCTCCTGAATGACTACTGGGTAAATGATGAAATTAAGGCAGAAATAAATAAGTTCTTTGAAACCAATGAGAACAAATACACAACATAACAGAATCTCTAGGACACAGCTAAAGTAGTGTTAGGAGGGACATTTATAGCACTAAATTCCCTCAGGAGAAAGTGGGAAAGATCTAAAATTGACACCCTAATATCACAATTAAAAGAACTAGAGAAGCAAGAGCAAACAAATTCAAAAGCTAGCAGAAGACAAGAAATAACTAAGATCAGAGCAGAACTGAAGGAGATAGAGACATGAAAAACCTTCAAAAAAATCAATGAATCCAGGAGCTGTTTTTTTTTAAATATTAGCAAAATAGATAGACTGCTAGCCAGACTAATAAAGAAAAGAGAGAAAATCAAATAGACACAGTTAAAAAATGACAAAGGAGACATCACCACTGATTCCACAGAAATGCAAACCGCCAACAGAATACTATAAACACATCTACACAAATAAACTAGATAATGTAGAAGAAATTGATAAATTCCTGGACATGTACACCCTCCCAAGACTAAACCAGGAAGAAGTTGAATCCCTAAATAGACTAATAACAAGTTCTGAAATTGAGGTAGTAATTAATAACCTACCAAGCAAAAAAAAAGAAAAAGAAAAAAAAAAAAAAGCCCAGGACCAGATGGATTCACAGTCGAATTCTAACAGAGGTACAAGGAGGAGATAGTACCTTTCCTTCTGAAAATATTCCAAACATAGAAAAAGAGGGACTTCTCCCTAACTCATTTTATGAGGCCAGCATCATCCTGATACCAAAACCTGGCAGAGATACAACAAATAAAGAAAATTTCATGCCATTATCCCTGATGAAAATCAATGCAAAAATTATCAATAAAATACTTGCAAACTGAATCCAGCAGCACATCAAAGAGCTCATTGACAATGATCAAGTAGCCTTCATCCCTGGGATGCAAGGCTGGTTCAACACACACAAATCAATAAATACGATTCATCACATAAACTGAACTAAAGACAAAAATCACATGAATATCTCAATAGATGCAGAAAAGAACTCAATAAAATTCAACATCCCTTCATGTTTAAAACACTCAATAAACTAGGTATTAAAGGAACATACCTCAAAATAATAAGAGCCATATATGACAAACCTACAGCCAATATCATATTAAGTGGGCAAAAGCTGGAACCATTCCCCTTGCAAAACAGCACAAGGTAAGGTTGCCTTCTTCCACCACTCCTATTCAACATGGTATTGGAAGTTCTGGCCAGGACAATCAGGCCAGAGAAAGAAATAAAGGGTATTCAAATAGGAAGATAAGCCAAATTATCTTTGCTTGCAGATGACATGATTCTATATCTAGAAAACCCCATCATCTCAGCCCCAAAACTTCTTAATCTGATAAGCAACTTCAGCAAAGTTTCAGGACACAAAATCAATGTGCAAACTGGCTAGCATTCTTATATACCAACAGGCAAGCTGAGAGCTAAATCATGAGTGAACTCCAAATCACGATTGCTACAAAGAGAATAAAATTCCTAGGAATACAACTTACAAGGGACATTAAGGCCCTCTTCAAGGGAAATGACAAACAAACACTCAAGGAAATAAGAGAGGACATGAACAAATGGAAAAACATTCCATGCTCATGGATAGGAAGAATCAATATCATGAAAGTGGCCATACTACCCAAAGTAATTTATATATTCGATGCTATTCCAATCAAGCTACCATTGACTTTCTTCACAGAATTAGAAAAACTACTTTAAATTTCATGTGGAATAAAAAAAAAAAAAAAAAAAAAACCAAAAAAAAAAACCCCACCACCACCACCAACAAAAACCCATATAGCCAAGACAATCTTAAGCAAAAAGAACAAAGCTGGAGGCATCACGCTAACCTGACTTCAAACTATACTACAAGGCCATGGTAATTAAACAACATAGCACTGGTACCAAAACAGATATATCGACCAATGGAATAGAACAGAGACCTCAGAAATAACACCACACATATACAACCATCTGATCTTTGACGAACCTGACTAAAACAAGCAATGGGGAAAGGATTCCCTATTTAATAAATAGTGTTGGGAAAACCGGCTAGCCATATGCAGAAAACTGAAACTGGACCCCCTTCCTTACACCTTATACAAAAATTAACTCAAGATGGATTAAAGACTTAAATGTAAAACGCAAAACCATGAAAACCCTAGAAGAAAACCTAGGCAATACCATTCAGGGCATAGGCATGGGCAAAGCGTTCATGACTGAAACACCCAAAGTAATTGCAACAAAAGTCAAAATTGACAAATGAGATCTAATCAAACTAAAGAGCTTCTGTACAGCAAAAGAAACTATCATCAGAGTGAACAGGCAACCTTCAGAATGGGAGAAAATATTTGCAATCTACCCATCTGACAAAGGTCTAATATCCAAAATCTACAAGGAGCTTAAACAAATTTACAAGAAAACAAATGAACAACTCCATCAAAAAGTGGGTGAAAGATATGACACTTTTCAAAAGAAGACATTTATATGGCCAAAAAACATGAAAAAAAGCTCATCATCACTGGTCGTTAGAGAAATGCAAATCAAAACTGCAATAAGATACGATCTCACACCAGTTAGAATGGTGATTATTAAAAAGTCAGGAAACAACAGATGCTGGTGAAGCTGTGGAGAAATAGGAATGCTTTTACACTGTTGGTGGGAGTGCAAATCAGTTCAACCATTGTGGAAGACAGTGTGATGATTCCTCAAGGATCTAGAACTAGAAATACCATTTGATCCAGCAATTCCATTACTGGGTATATACCCAAAGGATTATAAATCATTATACTCTAAAGACACATGCACACGTATGTTTACTGAAGCACTATTCACAATACCAAAGACTTGGAACCAACCCAAATGCCCACAATGATAGACTGGATAAAGAAAATGTGGCACATATACAGCATGGAATCCTACGCAGCCATAAAAAAGAATGAGTTCATGTCCTTTGCAGGGACATGGATGAAGCTGGAAGCCATCATTCTCAGCAAACTAATACAGAAACAGAAATCAAAACACCACATGTTCTCACTCGTAAGTGGGAGTTGAACAATGAGAACATATGGACACAGGGAGGGGAACATCACACACTGGGGCCTGTTGGGGGGTGGGGGCAGGCAAGGGGAGGAAGAGCATTATGACAAATACCTAATGCACATGGGGCTTAAAATCTGGATGATGGGTTGGTAGGTGCAGCAAACCACCATGGTACATGTATACCTATGCAGCAAACCTGCATGTTCTGCACATGTATCCTAGAGCTTAAAGTAAAATAAAATAAAAACACATTACTTTCCAATTATTTGGTATGAATAACTGGTTGATAGCTGGGATGTTAGAAATTTACTAACAGAATTGCAGCAAAAATTTTTTCATAATAGATTCAGAAACAGATCAGAAATAGATTCAGCAACAGTGTGATTCTTCTATGGTTCTGCAGGCTTTTGTAAGTAGCTTTTTGACTATGAAGGCCATTAAATCCAAATATTGACAGATACTGAATTTAGAACCTGACTTTTGGAATAGTACCATATATAGTTGAGACAGAATCTCACTCTATTGCCAGGCTTGAGTGCAGTGGCACGATTTCGGCTCACTGGACTCTCCACCTCCCAGGTTCAAGCGATTCTCCTGCCTCAGCCTCTCAAGTAGCTGGGAGTACAGGTGTGCACCACCACACGCAGCTTATTTTTGTAGTTTTAGTAGAGATGGGGTTTCACCATGTTGGCCAGGATGGTCTCAATCTCTTGACCTCATGATCTGCCCACCTCGGCCTCCCAAAGTGCTGGGATTACAGGTGTGAGCCGCTGTGCCCGGCCACCAGATAGATTTTTTAAAAAATGATGAAACATGTTCAACCCCTTTCTTCTTTCTCAAGGCTGTTTTCTTCAAATGCAGGGTCATGTGGAACACTGATATACACAGGATGGACAGTCCAAAACTGGCCGCCTCAGCATCTTTTATGGCCACTTTTGAGACAGTTTGAAACCCACTACTTTTCAGCTTTATTGATTTATTTTTCATTTTTCCTTTTAAAGACTGTAAGTAGTATAGAATTTAACACAGTGTGAAATAGATTTTAAGAGTCCCCTTTATTACCAACAGATTTTGCTTCATTATATTTAATGCTCTATTACTTGGCATGTAAACCTTTTTCTGTTAATATTAGAATGTCATGGTAGAATACACCTTTCCCAAATGTAAAACAATCCTGTTTGTTCAGTTTACTGATTTTTTTTTGTTGATATGGAATTTACATTTTGAATTTATGTTGGAATAAAAGTGGAGGCATCATGTTACAATGAACACTGTGCCTCTACTTTTGTTGTCTGATTTACCTTTGTCCAATATTTTAACTTTTTCTATATTACTTTGTTTTAGATTCTTAAAAATGACTTGTAGCTGCACTTTCATTCTGGTGCTCATTTAAGAGTCTTTGTTCAAAGGTGGCAATTTAACTGATTTACAGTTATTGTGAAGTTGTGTGTTCAATCTCTTTTTTTATCCTGTTTTTTTCTTTGTTGAAAACCTACCAATAACTTCCACTCCCAGTTCTTCACTATATGTAAAGTCTTATTTAATTGTAAAATTTCCCCTGTAGTGGTTTACATATTATACAACTTGTTTGGAATTCTACAAATAGATATCTTTAATTAAAACACCTCATTGTGGTGTATTTTAACTGTTGGCATAAAATTAAATATTTCTATTTTTCTCTCAACTTTGGCATGAGGAAAAACACATTTCCTTTCCTTTAAGCTTCATGTTTTCTTAAAAAATAATTGATTAAGATGGTTATTATTACTTTTGCTAATTTTAATCTTCTGTTTTATAATATATTTCAGCATGTTTTAGACCATATTTACAGCAAATATTTAGACATTTATACTTACGGAGTTTCATTGCTCACTACCAATTTTTTTATATCTTAATTTCTCTACTTTTGAATTTCTTCATTTCTTTTGTATTTAGACAGGCTTCAATGCATTTAAAACAAGTCTTTTGCCAAAGATACACCAGTCATGTAGTTGTACTTGAAAGGAAAAGTCTGAATCTGTCTTGATATTTTATTTCTTTTCTTTCATGGCATCAGTTTTTCCCTGCCTCCATGTTTACAGAATATTTTTTTCATTCTTGTAATTTTGAAGGTCACCAGGTTATGGTTATTCCCTTTCACTAATTATATTTTGTAATAGCAGAAAAACATTAATCTGAGATCTCAGAAAGTATTGCTTCCGTTCAGAAAGGTTTTCTTTCATTTTATCTCTAATAATTGTTTACTTTCAAAGCATTACAGTTCCTTTCAGGTGCATTGCTTCTGTCATTCCATAGCATCTACAATTTTCAACTCTCTATTTCTTTTCTCTGCACTAAGGAAAAGGCTTTGGGGCTCTTCCTGATTTTTGCTGTCTTCCTCTTCTGCAATCTCCAAAGCAATACTAAATTCAAATATGATTTGTTAACACTTTCATATTCTTCCATTAGCCTGCTCATATTCTCTATATCTCTTGGTTTTCAGACTTTGTGTTTTTCTAAATTCAGATGAGAAACTACAGCATTTAAATAGTTCCTTTTTAAAAAAAAATTTAAAATATATTTTGGAGGACAAATGTAGCTTTGTTACATGGATATATTGCATTGTGGTAAAGTCTGGGTTTTTAGTGTAGCCATAACCTGAAGAGTGAATGTTGCAACTTTTTATTTTTGCATTGACCTGAGATTTAAAAAATTTTTTTAAATTAATTAATTAATTAATTTACTTATTTTATTATTATTATACTTTAAATTCTGGGATGCACGTGCAGAATGTGCAGGTTTGTTACATAGGTATACACGTGCCACGGTGATTTGCTGCACCCATCAACCCGTCATCTACATTAGGTATTGTGCATAATGCTATCCCTTCCCATGCCCCACACCTCCTGACAGGCCCCGGTGTGTGATGTTCCCCTCCCTGTGTCCATATGTTCTCATTGTTCAACTCCCACTTACGAGTGAGAACATGTGGTGTTTTGATTTCTGTTTCTGTGTTAGTTTGCTGAGAATGATGGCTTCCAGCTTTATCCATGTCCCTGCAAAGGACATGAACTCATTCTTTTTTATGGCTGCGTAGGATTCCATGCTGTATATGTGCCACATTTTCTTTATCTAGTCTATCATTGTGGGCATTTGGGTTGGTTCCAAGTCTTTGGTATTGTGAATAGTGCTTCAGTAAACACACGTGTGCACGTGTCTTTAGAGTATAATGATTTATAATCCTTTGGGTATATACCCAGTAATGGGATTGCTGGGTCAAATGGTATTTCTAGTTCTAGATCCTTGAGGAATCATCACACTGTCTTCCACAATGGTTGAACTGATTTGCACTCCCACCAATAGTGTAAAAGCATTTCTATTTCTCCACAGCTTCACCAGCATCTGTTTCCTGACTTTTTAACAATCACCATTCTAACTGGTGTGAGATGGTGTCTTATTGTGGTTTTGATTTGCATTTCTCTACTGCCCAGTCGAAACTTCCTGGCAGCTTTGCACCATGAGGGGAAAATAGTCTACTCAAGCCTCAGTAATGGTGGGCGCCCCTCTCCCGACCAAGCTGGAGCGTCCCAGGTCCACATCAGACTGCTGTGCTGGCAACGAGAATTTCAAGCTAGTGGATCTTAGATTGCTGGGCTCCGTGGGGGTGGAATCCACTGAGCAAGACCACTGGGCTCCCTGGCTTCAGCCCCATTTCCAAGGGAGTGAATGGTTCTGTCTTGCTTGCGTTCCAGGAGCCACTGGGGTACGAAAGAAGACTCTTGCAGCTAGCTCGGTGTCTGCCCAAACGGCCGCTGGGTTTTGTGCTTGAATCTCAGGGCCCTAGTGGTGTAGGCACCCAAGGGAATACCCTGGTCTGCGGGTTGTGAAGGCAGCGGGAAAAGCATAGTATCTGGGCCGGATAGCACTGTCCCTCACTCATGGCTTCCCTTGGCTAGGGGAGGGAGTTCCCTGACCCCTTGCACCCACTGTCTAACCAGTCCCAATGAGATGAGATGGGTACCTCAGTTGGAAATGCAGAAACCACCTGCCTCCTGCATTGGTCTCACTGGGAGCTGCAGACTGGAGCTGTTCCTATTTGGCCATCTTGCCCAGGGAATCTCATTGCAACTATTAAGTAATTTCTCATTCCTCACTCCCCTCCCACACTCTGCTTCCCACACTCTGCTTCTTCCGAATCTCCAGTGTCTATTATTCCACTTTCTATGTCCGTGTGTACACATTACTCAGCTCCCACTTATAAGTGAGAATGTGTGGTATTTGATTTTATGTTTCTGAGTTGTTTCACTTAAGATAATAGCCTCCATCCAGTTATGATGATGTTGCTGCAAAAGACATTATTTTATTCTTTTCTATGGCTGAGTAGTATTCCATGGTGTGTACGTATGTGTATATATATACACACACATATCACATTTTCTTTATCCAGTCATCCATTGATGAACACTTAGGTTTATTCCATGACTTTGCTATTATGAAGAGTGTGACAATAAACATGCAGGTTTATTTTTAACATAATGATTTCTTTTCCTTTGCGTAGATACCCAGTAGTGGAGTTGCTAGATTGAATGGTATCTTTATTTTCAGTTCTTTGAGAAATCTCTACACTCTTTTCCATAGAGGTTGTACTAATTTACATTCCCACCAACAGGGTATAATCATTCCCTTCTTTCCATATTATTGCCATTATCTGTTGTTTTTTGATTTTTTAATAATAGCCATTCTGACTGGCATAAGATGATGTCTCATGGTTTTAATATGCATTTCTCTGATGATATTGGTTTAAAATACTTAAAAAATCTTCTTATTGAACTTTGGGTGCTGTATTTTCTTTTCTTTATAACTATATCTATTGCTGCTTGCTTTTTTCTTTGGAACCCTGTATGTCCAGGGGCTTCTTCCATCCCTTTCTCTGGCAGCCAAGACTTGATTCCTTGGATGCTCTCTCCTGGGATCTTTAAGGGATGTATACAATTCATTTTTGGAGGCAGCAGCAGTAGCAGTGGTGTGCAGTGCTGGCAGTGTTTGTGTCCAACAGGGGTGGCAAGGATGTCCTGCCCAGAACATTCACGTTAGGTTGTTCACTGGGGTGGTCATTTGTGATTAATTTCACTGTTCATTGTGTGGTCTTCTTGGGGTACTGAGTTAACTTCCCACAGTGGAAGCTGAAAAGCCAGATATGAAATCTTAGGCCCTGCACAAACCAACGGCTGGTCAATGAGATAGACTTACTTGACATTTTCAATCCAAAGTTAGGAATGCGAAGACATAAGCCAGCAGAGAATACACTAGCTGTCTGCAGTGGTAACAATCATGGCCTCGTTCCAGGGGCAGAAGTGATGGTGCTGGGGCAGCATCTGAACTGTTGTCACCTGGGATTGGGCTAATGCTTCACCATCCAATGTTCAGTCTCTGAAGTACATGTGCCATTCTAGACTCATCCTGTGGGAAGAGTTCACGTGTTTCTTTCTTTTTTTTTGAGAGAGGGTCTGGTTCTGTTTCCCAGGCTAGAGTGGTGCAGTGGCACAATCTTGGCTCACTGCAACCTCTGCTTCCTGGGCTCAAGTGATCCTCTCACCTCAGCCTGCTGAGTAGGTGGGACCAGAGGTGTGCACCACAACGCCTAGCTAATGTTTTGTAGAGACAAGGTTTCACCATGTTGCCCAGGCTTGTCTCAAATTCCTGAGCTCAAGCAATCCGTCCACCTCGGCCTCCCAAAGTGGTGGGATTACAGGCATGGGCCACTGCACTGGGCCAAGTTCATGTGTTTCTAGCAGTACCTCTTCTTTTTGATTCTGATCATTTTCTAAGCCTGATTCTCCAGTCTTTTCTGTCAATTCTGGAGCTCCCAAAGATGCTGTTGGTAAATTTATTTTCGCTTAAATCAGCCAGGTGTAGTTCGTCTAGCATTTAAGTAAGAGCCTGCCTGATGAGTTCTGCATCCTACTCTTTAGATCTTAAATTGGCTGGTGTCTGTGACTTTTTGACCCTTATCCCCTGGCCACCTCTTAAGTCTAAGTTTTGCTTAATATAATCCATAATTGTTGTACATTCAATGGAACCAAGATCCCTCACCAATACCATGTGTTTTTGTGAAAATTCTGATGTTTTCCTGGTTTATTTAGGAGGTGAAAGGTCTCTGGAGGTCTGGTGTTTCCTTGTTAGCTGGTGAATCAATTTGCTTGACTATTTAACATTTATTTTGCTGCTGTTAGAATTATCATTTCAGATCTTAAGCTATGGGATGATTGACATACACAGCCTCAACCACATTCTCTGGGGTTTATAAAGTTTTTTTAGTGCAAAACTGTTGAATTAAAAATAATCCTTTTGGTTCTACTTCTTTGTTATTTGCTGAAAAGAGTAATTTTTTTCCCATGGATAATATGAGTGAGATGGTAGCTTTGTGTCTAAAAACAGGAATGAAGATTTCATGCTCACCTTTTCCCCTCTATGTCCCCAGCTCCATGCCCATCTGTGTACTACCCACTGTGTTCTTCAAAGCCTAGCCTGTGCCTACTGCTGACCTCTTTATCACAGGTAGAGATTTTAACGCTGAACCCACTGATAGCTTTGGTTTCTGTAGCTGGGTATTAGTGTTGTTGAACTCAGTGGTACAGAACTCTCTGGGAAAAAAAAAGCTGCACACCTGGAGAGGAAGCCTGTTCATTCATTTCCTGCAGCCCTCGTGAGTAGCTTCCTTCTCATCTGGTTATGACTTTTCTACGGTGAGCAAACACCTCTTTTATTTTATTTTATTTTATTTTTTAAGGGAGGAGTATCCATTGGAAATGGGTGGACAAAAACCTTTGTTTATTTTCTTTGGCTAGTTGATAATCTTTTGCACATCATGCAGATGTTTACCTAAATTACAGTTTCAATTTTTATTGAAATTTTGCAAAGCCTTTTATACTTTGTATTTTTAGGAATAGTTAATAAAGTGGTGGAATACAGCATTAGATATCTCAGACTTTCCATTGGCATAATCTGTTCTATATTGCTGAGGGAAATTTTAAGCATTTTGAGAGCCTAATATTGCTAACTCTGAAAAACAGCTTATAGCAATGCCTTGTAATAGTGTATGAAAGCCTTTATTATCAAGGCACTGACTTAGGTAATAATCTAGAAAAAATAAAGTTAGATCTCTACCTCACTCTTTACACCAAAATAAAAATTCCAGATATATTGAATACTAAAACTTAAAAAATGAAAAAAAAAAGAACAAGTAGGAAACATGAAAAGAAACTTTGTTTATTTATTTAATTTTTAAAATTAAAATGTAAAGTTTAATGTTGAAAATGCAAACTTGGAGAAGACAGAAAAGATCACACACAAGGCTATTACTTCACACTTGGAAGGTTGCACAGCGGCCCGGAGAGGCGCTCCTCACTTCCCAGACAGTGAAAAGGAAACTTTTTAAACCTCAAAATTGAAAAGAAGTTTGAAAGCACTTCACAAACTCCAGAATTCCTAAGGGGAAAAAATGGATAAATATGACTCTATAAAAATAAAATTGTTCTTTATGGAAAAAATATTATACACATAATTAGAAGACAATTAAAAACCTAGAAAAATATTTGCAACATATATGATAAAGAACACATCCTATAATATAGAAAGAGTATTTAAAAATCAATAAGAAAATAAATACCACCTTTCCAGTAGGCAGAAAACATAATTCATAAAAATGAAAAAAAAAGGTCTTTTAATTTCTAAGGAAAATGCTCAACTTCACTTATAATAAAATAAATGTAAATGTAAACCGATGAATTGTGCAGCTGCACAGACCCAGACTCATGAGATACAAAAGGCCTTAAACTAATATTAGAGTTACTTAGTTTCTTGAAAGGATTTCTTGAAAGTAAAACTGCACAGCACCTTCATCTCCTTTGGAGACTAAGCGACTTCTGAAGTAGGTAACTTCTTTGGCCCTTTCACTCACATGGGGCATGCGTGGATGCCGTGGACAAGCACCAGGGTGTATATGTCACACTGACATTCTTTTATACCTTCGAGTTTATGGTGGTCCAAGACTTGTGTGCCATCTCACAATTCCCCCAGGCCAGGAGCACTGTAGATGAGGCAGATGCAGTGTTCTAATTTTATTTATCTTTGTACTTTCTGAGGAAACAGGACTCTGAGGTCATTGTCCCAGGCATTCCTGGGTTAACCCAGCTCTGAGGTTAGCCCTTACCTTGAAGACTGCAATATTGATTAGCAAAGAGCACAGGCGTCATAACACACTGTGCTAGGTGAAGTTGTAGTGGAACTGTCACTTTGTCCATTGTTGGTGGGAACTGGAAGGGTAGTTTGAGCATTCCTAGTACAATTTAAAATGCATATTCTCTTTACTTTAGCAGTTTTGATTATAGGAATTTGTTTTACAGATGTATCCAAAGAACAGTGTAAGATAATTTACTACAACTCTGATTATATTAGCAAAATAATGGAAACCTAAAAGCTCATCTTCAGGGGCCTAATGAAATAAAATATGGTGAATAAATTCACAGAAATACCATACAGTCATTTCAAAAGGAGAGGCAGATGGAACACTCACAGAACCATATTAAATGGAAAAAGCAAGGAATGGAATGGTGTGTATAGACATGAACCTTTGTGAGAAAAGGAAATGTATATACCCTATGATTGTGTGGACTATCCTTGGAAATATGGGCAATCAACTGGTAGTGTTTTTAATGGGAGAATAGGAGAGAGAAAGAGGTTCACTTTTTACTTCATAGCCTTCTGTAGTCTGTGATTTTTTCTTAAAAAGTCACGTGCACGCATTAACTATTCAAAAAATAAAAACATAATAAATATATACATTGAAGAAAGAGTTATTGTAGGGTTATTGTGGCTGAGAAGAAAAAGGCACACTTTTCTTTGATGAAATAAAATATTTAACTTATTTTAAAAAGTAGGGGTCATAAAACTGTTGTCAAAAAATAGAATAGTTTTACTTCCATCAAGTTGAATTAGCATAACAATATTGGATGCTAGCGTTATATGACGGAAATACTGCTGGTGGTTATTTCTGGTGGGCTTAAGTAAGTAATCACTTTCCTAATTTCTTTCCTCACGTTTCCTGTATAACCCATTGCCCTCTGGTCATGAGCTTCTAAGTTGCCACACCCAATCACCAGTTTCCAATTATTACCTTATTCTATCTGTTGGCCCCTTTTGTGGGAGTAATTGTCAAGTATGATTTTTTTTCCTTAAACTTATCTCATTCCTTGGCTTTTGTGACATTGTTTCAGAATATCCTTCCTCATTAATCCTTCACCCTTTGTCTGATACTTTGATTTCTGCCTTGGAAACATCGTTAGAATCTTTCCTCTTCTCTTTACCCCAAGGGAATTGCCTGAAGTTATGCCTCCTACCTAGTCCCCTTTTCTGGTCTCACCAGCTTCAGTCAAGGTTCGATAAGGTCAGAAACACTCACTGACTCCTTTGGAGGTTCATGCCAATGCTCCTGCTCCAGGTGGCATCTAAGAGCCCTCACGCTCTGGTCCTCAGCCTCCTATCAGCCTCTCCAACCCCATGCACCTCCCTACTCAAGTCCTCTTGGTTGCAAGTGCAGAAACCCACCTGGACCTTGCTTTATTCAAGATGGGACTTTATTGGAAGGATCCTGTGGCATCTCCTAAGATGACAGAGCCTCAGTGGGTCAGGTTAGGGCCCCTCCACTTCTCATTCCTGTTCTTCCCTTGAGCTTAACTCTGGGCTTCTCTCTTCTGCAGATCGTTCTTTCCCATATGGAGGAAAATGGACACCAATAGCTCCTGAGCTATTTTCTTTTTTAGCTTCAGCCATTGAAGGTGAATGGATTCTGTCCATCTTAAGACCCAAACTCTCAGGAAAGTGATTCATTGGCCTCACTTGGTCTAGGCAGGAAGAATCGAGAAAGACCATGGCAGCTTCCCTGCAAAACACCAGGATGGAGCTGGGGAAATGCAGTTCCCAGAAATGGGGTGGGTCCTGCAGTTGGCGGTAAGCCGCCCAAAGTTCTGGATGCTTGGACCCCTCAGAATTCACCACCCAACCTGTGCTTTTCAACACGTCTCTCCTCCTGCCTAGACTCCCTTCTGCATTCATGAGTCTTCTAAGTAACTCTCTTCTTCTCCATCACACACAAATACAGAAGTGGTGACTATTTCTACAGCAATTCCAAAGCTCCTTGTATACAGTGCTATCAGCACTATCACACTGCCTTATAAAGTATCAGTTTATGAGTAAGTCTGAACCAGTAGATGGTGAACTTCTCCTGTTCTCTCTCTCATGCATTGCACTGTTGTCATTTAGTAAAAGTCTGTTGAATGAAGAAGGAAGGAGAGAAGAGGATCCTGTAATCCTCAGAGCTTTATCCTTGGACCTGCTCTCCTTCTTCCCTTCCCTTTGGCTGTCTGGGTGAACTTGCTTGGTACGTTGGGGACTGGAGGCAGAGCAGGAAAGTGGCTGTCCTCTGTAAAATGGACATCTCAGAGACCCTAGTCTCTGTAATCCCTGTGTGCACTCTCAACTAAGGGCACCTGGAAGTGGGGAGGTGAGAGTGAAGATGCAGAACAGAAACCGATTCTCCTAGGAAAAGCTGTGGGCATCTGAATCCTTCAGAATCTCTCCAGCGTTTCCTCTGTTGGGATCTGGTTTCTGTTAAAGTCATACCAGTTCCCATGAATTGTGCCTTTGAGCGAATTTCTCTCATTCTTCCCAGGAAAGATTTAATGAAAGAGATGCAGCTGGCTTAGCTGCTGCCTTTGCAAGACTGTCCTTTGACCTTGACTATCATAGCTCAGCCTGGAGGTGGAATACTTTCTCCAGAGAGTGCTCACCAATGTTTGCTTGGACCGTCAATACTGCCAGGTGGCACAGAGGTACTTATAAGGCCTTCCTCAGGTACCCTTTTATTATGAAAACTATCAGATTTTTAAGGCAAAAGAGGCTGTAGAAACAAGACCCTGTGGTGCTCACTCAATTCTTGCCCAAAGCAGGGAAACCTGGACAAAGAGCCAAGGAACAGGGTGACATTTGCCTGCAAAAGTGCCTTTTTGATTCCAGAGAGGACTGGGTCTAAGGGAAGTTTAGGATTAAGTTATCAGATTATAACAATTAATGGAGGCCCAAGTGGTTGGAAGATCTGGAGGACACTGACTAATCAGAAGCATTGCAGGCAGGAAGGCCCTAGGTCCTGCCTATGTGAGGTTTTGTGTCTCTTCTGGTCTCCAGACAGGCTCCTTGTTCCCCCAATCATCTGGCTTCTGTGTATTCATCTTCCCCTGACAGACAAAAATGCCTGGGATGGGGTTCTGAAAGCCCACTGGGGCTCAGGCTGTAGGAACTGGTACTCAGGATACTTTCAGTTCATAACTCACAGAACCAAAGCGTGTCATTCTGGCAATCCGCCCTCCTCCCGGTATTACCCATCACGTGAGTAAGCCCAAGTCATGGGCTTATCCCAAGAGGCACTCCTCCTCTTCCCCTTTTCTCTATAGATGGAATTAGTCACTAAGTTCATTCAGTTTGACCTAAAAATATTCTGAAATTCATTTCTTTTTATTATTATTATTATTATTATTATTATTATTATACTTTGAGTTCTAGGGTACATGTGCATAACGTGCAGGTTTGTTACATATGTATACTTGTGCCATGTTGGTGTGCTACAACCATCAACTCGTCAGCACCCATCAACTCGTCATTTACATCGGGTATAACTCCCCAGTGCAATCCCTCCCCCCTCCCCATGATAGGCCCCGGTGTGTGATGTTCCCCTTCCCGAGTCCAAGTGATCTCATTGTTCAGTTCCCACCTATGAGTGAGAACATGCGGTGTTTGGTTTTGTGTTCTTGTGATAGTTTGCTAAGAATGATGGTTTCCAGCTGCATCCATGTCCCTACAAAGGACACAAACTCATCCTTTTTTATGGCTGCATAGTATTCCATGGTGTATATGTGCCACATTTTCTTAATCCAGTCTGTCACTGATGGACATTTGGGTTGATTCCAAGTCTTTGCTATTGTGAATAGTGCCGCAATAAACATACGTGTGCATGTGTCTTTATAGCAGCATAATTTATAATCCTTTGGGTATATACCCAGTAATGGGATGGCTGGGTCATATGGTACACATCTAGTTCTAGATCCTTGAGGAATCGCCATACTGTTTTCCATAATGGTTGAACTAATTTACAATCCCACCAACAGTGTAAAAGTGTTCCTATTTCTCCACATCCTCTCCAGCACCTGTCGTTTCCTGACTTTTTAATGATTGCCATTCTAACTGGTGTGAGATGGTATCTCATTGTGGTTTTGATTTGCATTTCTCTGATGGCCAGTGATGATGAGCATTTTTTCATGTGTCTGTTGGCTGTATTTCTTTGCAGGCCCAGCTCAAATTTTCTTTATTTCTAGTGCACTAGCAGCCCTACTGACTAAGCAACTCCAGAGCCGATTTCTCCCCTTCAGCCCACCCTCCTAAAGTCCACAGAGTTAATCCTTCAGCTGCAGGCCACTCCCCTTCTAAAAGCCTTTCTGCTGCCTTGGCACCTGACTGCCCATCCAGGTTGAGGTGGCTATGCAGGTCTCTACACTTAAAAAGGAATTCTCTGAGAGTCTGCACATTTCTCTGGGCTCCCATGTGCCTGAGTGTGATGTGTCCATGGGTGTCTGAGTCTGGAACTGAACATCCTCATGTCTGAGGCTGTGCAGGACCAAATGGATGAAAGTCAACTTTGTATCTCTGCATATCTACATGTCTCTGCGAATGGATGCTGAGGATTTGTGTGTGCTCACCTGGGTGTTCGTGTGTGTTTTGGTGTGCGTATATGTGTGTATTGGTGCATCTGTGCATAATCCTGCATATTCTCCATCCTTTGTTGTTTCTCTGAGCCTGGCTTTCTGGGAGGGTGAGTGATTGCTGTTGACAGGGAATGTTCCAATAAGGAACAGTGTGAAAGAAATCATTTCACACTCCCCATAGAGTAGACCATGCGCTCTGCTCTTGGCAAGAGAGTGGTTGCTGAGTTACTGAAAGTCAGCTCCTCTCCTCTCCTGCTATGAAGCATCGACCGGTTGCTGGCGGTTTTTAACACAAGCAAACTCCACTTCTTTCTGAGGCTCATCTGACGAGGTAGGGAGTGCAGCACCAGGCAGGCCCTCATCTTTCTCTGAGATTTACTGAGTCAGGGAGAGTACAGGGCAGCCCGTGTGGGGAGGGTTGAAAGTGCCCAGGCTCCTGGAAGAGAGATGAGGCGCTGTGTAGGATTTAGGGTAGGGCAGAACTTTTCATTGCTGTGGCTCTTCTGGCTTTAGGGCCATCTGTAACAGAGCAGACTAAAGTGAAAGCTTTATAGGAAACTGTTTATTTGAAAAAAACTGGCTGAGAGGAAGTGAGGTGTGAGCAAGTTCCAGCAAGATAAGTCTGGGCTGTGAAGAACCCAAGAGTTAAGAGCACCAAAGTAAGCAGGTCAGAGCCTGAATCTCAGGCCAATATTTTCCTTCAGGGCCCTCTTTTCGTGGGTTCATCCTTGGATGAGATGCTCAGAGCCGGATTTTTCTTCCTCTTCACGTCCCTACCCCTCCACTTACCAGCTTCTGGGTCTCTAGAACTGGCCACTCCAACAACCAAACCATCTCACTATCAAGTTTGTAAAGATGCCAGGTAAACCCTGAAGAAAATCTTTGATGGATAAGACAACAGGACTCCAGCCTCAGCTTTCCCCGCCTGGGTATTTTGTAAAGGAGGAGTAGGAAGCTGGAGCCAGACAGTGCATTGCTCTCCAGCAGAATGAAGAGCAGCCGCAGAGTAGCAGCTGCAACTCACACCTCCTGACGCCCCGCTGAGTGTCCTTTCCACTACACAAAGGTCATTTTGAATGACTTTGGGGGTGTCAGATTACTTGTATTTTATTTAAAACCAGAAAATAACTTCCACTTCTGGGACCATATGAGTGAAGTGGAAACTCATGTAACGAGAGTTAGGAAAAGAGCTTGCAACAGTGGAATCGAGGACTTTCATCTGGAAGGAATGATCCTGCCTTTGAAGAGGCAGTTGTAGGAAGGTTTGATGTAGGCCAGATATGGAGAGTTCTGAGAATGAGTGGCAGAGTGACCAACTTAGACAGTCAGTTCAGTTCAGTTCAGCCATCATTTACTCAAGACCCAGCATAGGCCAGGAGCTGGGAAGGTGCCAGGCATACAGAGAGGGCTAAGACATGGCTCTGCTATCGAGGAGCTCACATGCTTGTGGGAGAGCCAGAAATCAAAGAATTGCCCAAATGCAATGTGTGGTGAAAGCTCAGATGTCAGTATTTGAGGGTTGCCAAGGGAACAGAAGAGGAGACGTACTCCATCTGCTAGGGCTCAGAGGATGAATGGATGTCAGTACAATGCACAGTGCATGGGGAACTGCATACCTTTGGTCTAGATGGGACATAATGTGCAAGGTGGGGAGTGGGAAGTGGAAGATCTGAGAGTTTCCTGAAATTCAGATGACATGGGTCCTTTGAGGCTGTCATAAAGTGCTTAAAAATGGAAATCTACTCACAAGTTTTAAGCAGGGTGATAAATGAATCAGATTTGTGTTTGGTAGCTCCTTCTGGAACTATGTGTAGGGGGTGTTCAAAAGAACAGAATCAGAAGTGGACACTGATGAGGAGATGGCAGCAATCATCAGGCAGGGGAGGATGGACTAGAAAATATTTAAGAAGTAAAAGTTAGAAGGTGGCATGATAGGATGGCTGTTAGAAGAGAAGGAGCAGCTTACTTTCATGACTTACAGGCAATGTGGAAGGTGTTGTCACTGACTGGGGTAAGGACTATTTGGTTTGAGAAATGGAGGCTTGTGGAGATGATGAAGGCTGAACACACATTTAAGGATTTTGGGGACATCAAGAGGAAGATTTCAAACAACCAGTAAGATCTGATGTTTAGGAGAGAAATCAAAACTGGAGCTAGAGATTTCAAAATATACAGCCATGTAGGAAGATAAAGTCTCCCAGAGAGGATCTAGCATGTAAGGAGAACAGTGGATCAGAAGCAAAACTCTTGGAATCCCAAACTTGAAGGAACAGTAAGAGTAAGAGGGTTCCATACACATGACAGAACAGGGCTAGTAAGAGGGGAACCATGAAGGACTGGAGGGTGGACTGTTGTAGCAAGGGCCAGAATGGGGAAAGGAGGTGCTGGAATCAAAAGGAATGGTTGTTAGTGTCAAGTACAGAGGGGAGTTAAAGACAGGGAAGGACTGGGCTCGCTGGAGTGGGAATGGAAGTCTGGTTGTAGGAGGTTGGGAGTTGAATGAGATACTGTGCAGACTGAGTTAGGCCACACTTTGTAGAAGTTCTAGTGAAAAGAGAAGAGGAATCTTACTATAGGGAACACAATGTCAGGGTTTTATTCTTGGGGTTGGGGGAGGAGGAAAAGAACATGCCCTTTTATAGAATCAGTACAGAGGCTTGGTGGAGTGGGGCTGAGAGTAGAGGAAGAGCAATTGATGGTGGGGGTACTTAGAAGATGCAGAGGGTGGACAGAGAGAATTTTTAGCTTTGGATAAAAAGGGGAATGGAGGGAAGGGGCCAGTTCTGGGTGTGGACCTACATCAGTTTATAGGTGACAGGAGCTAGAAGTTGAGGGAAATGATGCTTCCCTCTCTTAATGAAACAGGAGACAAAGCTTTATGCTGGTCATGTTCAGGACTTGTGTAAGAAGGCTTGAGAAATATTAGAAAGCTATGGGTTGGAAATTAGGGAATATGAATGTGGGAGCTAACCACAGACATGGCATGGCCAGAAGAGCCAAGAATCAACTGAGAAGTCATGTTTCATTGGCAGTGATGAAATCGCAGAGTTGCAAGGTTTTCTTCAACTGCGTTCAGTTTCCCAGGTACAGGGACGGCTGTGACACTGACCCAGGATTGAGGTTTTGATGGACAAAGGTGGGAAGTGACAGCAATAGTAAGCCCTAACAGTTATTGAGTACACTCTATGTTCCACACAGAAATGTCTAAGTTCTCTATGTCTATTGTTTTGTTTGATTTTTGTCACAACTCTAGGAGGTTGAAATTAGTAATAAATCTATTTAGCAGGTGGCAAAACTGAGTCTCAGGTCTAAGTCAAATTTGCCGAAAGTCACCTATGTAGCATGTGCTAGAGGCAGGATTCAAGACCAGGCAGTCTGTCTGGTTCCAAAGGGATAAAATGATTCAGAGAGTCAATGATGAGACTAAGCTGCCTTTTGAAGCAAAGTAGGCTAGCGGATGCTGCTGGACTGGAAGAAAATTAAGTCTCTAAAGACTTAGGAATTTTTTTTTTCCTGAGGACAAAAACTCCCGTTGTCATGGATGAGGGCTGGAAGAATGATTGCTTGAGGAGTTCAGATACTGATTGCTGGAGTTGAAGAGATATAGAAATGTAATGGTAGTGTGTAGGGTGGAGTGAGGATACTGAAATATCTCAAGATAACGGAGCTGAAAGGCAATAAATGAATAACTGGCACAGCAGGGGATGAGGTTAACTATGCTTGACACTTGAATTACGGACTAGGCTTTGTTTCTCATTATTGCCAACCTCTCCGCCATTCCTGAATCCCAGAAGCCATCCATTCCTCCAGGCCCGGTTTTTCCAAAGGTGCCTCTCTTTCTTCGAGGAGACAGGACTGGAAGTCCATATGAGGCCCCATTTTACCAGCTTCTTCTAAGAAAGTGATGGTGTCATAGTGGGGATGGGAACTCAGAGAAGCCACAGACCCACGGGGGACAAAGGTGGCACCTGAGTCATTGCCATGTCCCCCTTACTGTTACGTGTGGGTGGGCTTGGCAGACTCGTGCCCAGGAAAGCGTGTGTGTATTTGTGTGTGTGTGTGTGTGTGTGTGTGTGCACGCGCGCGCGCGCACAAATGTGTGTGATTTGCTTATGGCAACTACCCTAAGAGATGAACACTGTCCCTGCCTGTAGGGATCAACCATCAATTCCCTAAATAGAGAAAGGCCCTGGGTTGCTTTATGAGAGAAGACAGCATGGGAGGCCGGGGAAACTGAGTTTCCCTCCACACTGGGCTGGAGAAGGGACCCCAAGTGACAGAGAACAGACTGGAAGTTCTGGGAGGAGGCGGAGGGAGCCGAGTCTGTGAGAGCTATTGCAGGAAGGCCAAGGCCAGAGCAGGCCTGGCAAAGAAAGGGCCTGGAAATCGAAGTTGGAAAAGCTTCAGGGATCCTCTGACAGTCCCTACATCTCTGAGGGGAATTTCAAGATTATTTTTATGACTTTTACAGAGCCACCATGGGCTTATTCTCAAAGCAGAGTTGTGGTTAAAAGAACACAATGTATACAACCCAAAATCTTTTCAAATCAATTTACATTCTTTGCTGGTACTTCTATAGGCCCATGAAGGGAAAACATGGTCCCTGCCAATGCTTTTTAAATAGCCCTTTTATTCTCTCTCACATTGCCTTCCTCACCACAGCTGCACCCCAAGACTTAGTCCTCAAAGACCCCTGTACATGGCTATGGGCTCTCACCCCTGGGTACTTCCCTCTCTATACCCTTCCTCTCCATTCTGTAACACAAAAGCAAGGATGGCGACCTTGGAGGAAGGGAGGAAACGGCATAAGGGCAGGCTAGGATGCTGTTTAGTGGGGATGAGTGGGGAGTTAGGGCAAAGCTGGAGACGTAGTTATATTAACATTTTAGTCTATCACCTTCTGCCTAAGCAATGTGAGGGGCACCACGTGGAGAAGTCCAGTGCCTCAGTGAGCCCCTCCAGATTCCTTTTACTCACCTGCCCATGCTTCTCCACCCTGCTTGGCCTCCTGTAACTCTGAGAGCCTGTTAGCATCTTGGGAGTCCCCAGGAACCTGGCTGAGTTGACTTGGACTCTTGTTACAAATCTCAGGACCAGGGAACGAGCAGCCTCATACTCCTGAGATGAAGCATTTGTGATCCTCTTCCCCTCTGAGATCAACGTCTTCAATGTGAGAGGAAAAAAGGATCCCGAGAAGGAGCAACCACTTGAAGCCTCCGGTAGCCACACCTCCAGAAGAAATTAACACGCGCCCTATGATAGGCTATTTCCTGCGGCAGGTCCATCCCCTCTCGTGTTTTCTCAGCCCTGCTTTGATCTGTCAATATGGGCCAGAATGGACTGGCTTCTGGGAATCAAGTTCAATACTCTTTATTAATTTCTGCCTGGTTACCAACTCCCCCCGCATCCCCCTGTCCCATTCCCTCAATGTGTTTAGATGCTTCTGAACATCTAAGATCTATTTTCTGGCTTCTGCTTATTAGTAACTTTCTGAATATATAGGCAAACACTGTTCACTGAGTATCTGCTACAGCAATCTTGCGCGAGTGACTAAATACTTGTCTCTCAGCTCCAGTGCCTCTCAGCTGATGTTGGATCTGAGACTCTACAAGTCCCACATTCCTGCTTTGCCCCCTACTTTGCTGTGCTGGGCTTTGCCAGTAGAGGGCGTTGGAAGGTGCCTGTAGGGCAGGAGGAGAGGCGGGAGAGGGGAGCGTGCTCCTCCCCACCGCAACCTGCAATGCTCCCCTGCCCCCACAGGCGGCGGAACTCAGTCTGCAGTTTTTCCAACCCTAGAGGAGCTAGACTCATTGCACCCCACACCCCCACACCACTCCATTGCCATGGAGACCCAGCAGTGGCTGGTCCCCTCTGAAGTCTGAGTTTCACCTCAAAGGAGTGCTCTACATTTCTGTTTTAATAATTCCAACCTCTCTCCCTTTGTTCCTCTGGCCCTAGTGAAAATAGCTGTTCCTATAGTGAGTATCTCTGTAATACCTTAGAGTTCTCTTTTTACCCTTTCTGTTACCTAGTTAATGACTTTACACCTAGTTAGCAATATTTTTATACTAAATTATCTCTGTTCATATGACTGATGTGGGTTTGGTCTTGACAGGATCCTCATGCAGATAATAGTTTGACTGATGAGCCGCAGGAGCTGTCCATGCACAGAACTTGCAGTCTTTATGGCTTCATGTTCATGGGCATCCTTGAGTGCTAGGACACATCAGCAGTGCTGTGGGGTGGCATATTGCTGTCTCCGTGTCACTTCATCCCTACATTCTAAGCATGACTCTAAATCTTCTATAGACCCTGGTGTTCTACTTCCCATTGATTTCTTAAACTTTATGCCAAGGCTTCTATAGAGAGTTATATGGCCACAGCGAAGCCTCCAGGGAATCCAGACCTGGTGGATATTCCCAGGTCATGGATTTGGGGGTCAGAATTTGTTTGGTGTAGACTAACTCCCAGCAGCCCAAAATAACTTTGAGTTTTACAGAACTGGGGTGTCTGTGGGGCTGGCAACTTAAATGGCAATTATTTTGGACTTCCTCTGCTTAGTGAACTCACACAATGTCATGTCTATTTGTCAGATGCACCTATAGAAATCTAAAAAGAAATGACTTCAAGTAGGGTAGGAGTATATTTATTTTTCATGGGACTAGACATCTGGGACAGGAGTCTAGATGGGGGGTGGCCCCGCAAACTGGCATTTGTACCCTGAACTCCTTCTCTTCCTGCTCTGCTGATTTCAGTTTACAACTTTCATTCTCATATTACTATCGGATGGCAAAATAGCGGCCGCTCCTTCTCCAGCCTCCTGTTCATATCCCAGGCAGGAAGAGGAAGGACACATATGGGATGGGGCAGTGCAACGAATGGGAAATGGGGAAAGGACACTTTCCCAGGTATTCCCAACAGACTTTCTCTTGTGTCTCATTGGGCAGAGCTGTGGCATCTGGCCACTCTTAGCTGCAAAGGAGATTGGAATGTAGCAGTCTAGCTGGTACATTGCCCCCTCCATAAAAAAGATTTAGTAATAAGAGAGAAGGGGGTAATGAACACTGGATGGGCAAACTGCAGTGTCTGTTAAAACATGTAGATTTGGTGCTTTGAGTGGAATGTGTCAGCCTGGACATTTCAGTCACCCCCTAATTTTACTTCCACCTTAAGTGAAATCAAGAGTGTCCTTGTGACTCTGGGAATATTCTAGGAGTCCTCATGGCCAATGCTGGGCCGCCTTTGCTTCAGGTCTTTACCCCTTGAATGCAGCTTTTGTGCTCTGATGGAGAACATGAGCTTTCAGGCCGCTCATAGTTGAATATTCTTAATTTAAAGTCCAGCTGTGGGCACAGTCCCCAGCTCAACTTCTCAGCATCAGATCCCTCTCAGTTGGCTCCCTCAGCTCTCATCTCCTCCCCCAGTGCTTATTCCACATGCATCTTGTTGACTTCCTCCACTGCCCTCTGATTTTCTGTCACAGTAGCTGGAGGATTGGCCTGGCAAAGCAGGGTATTTATTGGAGGGGTCTGAATAGGACACATAGAGATCGAATCTCTAGCAAACTTGCCAAGGGCTGAAGCTGGAAATGCCAACAGGTTAATAGTTACAATCGAAGAAGTCTCAGTGAAGTGGCAAGACAAGGGACAGAGGCTTGTCAGGGAAGATCCAGCAGGGCCAGGGAGTCACTGAAGAGGCCAAGGAGATCTCTTTTGTGGTGATGACTGCTTGACAAGGAAGACAGTCAGGGCCTCTTGGGGACTTCCTTCACTGAGACCTCTCTGAGTCCCATCATAGCCAGACTCAGGCTGTCCAGATCACCGTGGCTCAGGCCTCTCCAAAATGGCAGGGGTGAGCTGGAACAGGGCTTTCTGGAAATGTTTTTCAGTCTCACCTGGTATTTGTTCATTTCTTCCTTTCTTCTTACTCTTTGGGGGAGCTCCTCCACCCCCAGCTTGCCTTCCCTCTGGATCCTCCTGCTTCATGCTTTGCGTGTTTGCCTGGTGGGCACTTGTAGGTACCTCAAAGACCTTAATAAGATCTGTAAACATGCACTTCCAGCAGCATCACTCTTGCCTGCCTTGGAAACTTCTTGCTTAAGTGAAATCTAAACAGCCTGTAATTATATATCACCTCTCAAGGACCATTTAAGGACCAAACCAGTATTTACAAATGGATTTGAAATGCTCTCTGTAAAAGGAATTACTTCTGTTACCTCTCAGTGCCTAGGAAAGCAAACAAAAGAGAAAGGAGGCTTATATTTGTCCAATGATATGGGCAATAGGGCCTCTGGCCCAAATCAGACAGCCTGAGGATTTTATCCAGTTGGAAATAAAAACTTTAGAATGCATTTGATCAGAGGGAATGAGAATTGACTTAGAGAGGATTGTTTTTTCTCCTGAGTAGAATTTACCTGACTCAAAGAAGCAAGGAAGTAGACAGCGGGAATGCCAGCACCCTCCTTCCATGGCTGGGCACTCATGCTGTCATGGAGACTCCTCCTGAAAGTGTAGCCAGTGCTGTTCCTGAGCCAGGCCAGTTTCCATTCCACCTGGACTGGAATCTGATCTTTGTTGTCAGGTGGAAGCCTACATAACTTGCACTCAGGGAGTCCAATGCCAGGGAGTCACAGTGACCCCTTACTCCCACAATGCAATGTGAGCGTAACCTATGTCATTGGCTAATGCCTCAATTTGTCCATTAGTGCAGCTGGGCTTCATTAAGACTAAAACAACCTAATTAAGTTTACGAGCTTCTGCACAGCAAAAGAAGTTATCAACAGAGTAAACAGGCATTCTACAGAATGGGAGAAACTATTTGCGAACTATGCATCTGACAAAGGTCTAACATACAGCATCCATAAAGAACTTAAATTTACAAGAGAAAAACAAACAAAACAACTCCATTATAAAGTAGGCAAAGAGCATGAACAGACACTTTACAAAAGAAGACATACATACAGCCAACAAGTATGAAAAATAGCTCAATATCACTGATCATTAGAGATATGCAAATCAAAATCAAAATGAGATACCATCTCACACACCAGTCGGAATGGCTATTACTTGAAAAGTAAAAAAAATAGCAGATGTTAGCGAGGTTGCAGAGAAAAGGGAACACTTATAGACTGTTGGTAGGAGTTTAAATTAGTTCAACCATTGTGGAAAGCAGTGTGGCGATTCCTCAAAGACCTAAAGACAGAAATACCATTTGGCCTGGCAATTCCATTACTAGGTATATACCCAGAGAAATATAAATTGTTCTACCATAAAGACGCATGCACATGTTCATTGCAGCACTATTCACAATAGCAAAGACATGGAATTTACCTAAATGCCCATCAATGACAGATTGGGTAAAGAAAATGTGGTACATATACACCATGGAATACTACGTGGTCCCAAGAAAGAATGAGATCACGTGTTTTGTGGGAACATGGATGGAGCTGGAGGCTATCATCCTTAGCAAACTAAAGCAGAAACAGAAAACAAAATACTGCATGTTCTCACTTATAAGTGTGAGCTAAATGATGAGAACTCATGAACACAAAGAAGGGAAAAACAGACACTGGGGACTACTTGAGGGTGGAGGGTGGGAGGAGGGAGAGGAGCAGAAAGGACAACTATTGGGTACTGGGCTTAATACCTGGGTGATGAAATAATCTGAACAACAAACCGCAGTGACATGAGTTTACTTCTGTAACAAACCTTTATGTGTATCCCTGAACTTAAAATAGAAGTTAAAAAATAAAAACGAACGCAAGCAGCTAATCAATTAAAATGTTCAACTACTAAAGAAAAAAAAAAAAAAAAGACTAAAACTGTGTCCTCGATTTTAAACACTTTTTTTCTGGGCCCCTGATGCTATCACTAACCCTTGCTAACTGATACCTCTATCCAGCCTTCCAGAGCACCAATATCTAATGGAAATGAAAATGAGGGCTATATCAGGAAATTGAAATTTTCTATCAGTCACATTAAAGAAGTAAGAGGAAACAGGTAAAATTAATTTAGTAATATATTTTATTTAACCCAATATATTATAATATTGTCATTCAAGATGTAATCAATATAAAATTATTAATAAGTGTTTCTGTCATGGATCTCTAGAGAGAGAACCAATAGGATATGTACACGAAAAGGGATTTTTTTAAAAAGGAAAATTGACTTACTCGATCATGGAGGCTGAGAAGTCCCACCCACGATTGGCCATCTGCAAGCTGGGGAACCATGGAAGCCAGGAGCCTGCCTCAGTCCTAGTCCGGAGACCTCAGAACTAAGGAATCCAATGGCTGAACTCCCAATTTGAGGCCAAAGGCCTGGAGGGATGCTGTATGAGCTTCAGGGTCCAAGAGCCAGAGAACGTGGAATTTTGACATCCATGAGCAGGAGAAGAAGGGCACCCAGGCTCTGGATGCGAAAGAAAAAGAATTTATCCTTCTTGTGTCCTTTGTTCGATCTGGGTCCCCAGCCAAATGGATGGTGCCCAGCCATACTGAGGGCAGATTTTCACATTTAGTCCATGAACTTACATGACACTCTCCCACAGAAACGCCCTCATAGGCACACCTGGGCAGTCCAATCATTCTAATCAAATGCCAGACAAGCTGGGTTTCTCTTTCAGCAGAAAAGGAAAGGGCTCAGTGCTTACTGAAACACTGAAAATAATTAATGCAATGACTGAGAACAAATAATGCTTTACTGGCTATCTTGGTATCCATTGAGTCAGTCAAGTTGACACCCAAAAACTATCACAATGAGAAGATTTTACCTTTTTTTGTTTGGTACTAAGTATTTGAAATCTGATATTTTGCTATTACAGCACTTCTCAATCCAGACTAGACATATTTCAAGCATGTGTCCACCCTGTTGAACACAGCTATAGATGCTGGCATCTACAAGACCTCTGAATCCTAGCTGGGGTAAAGTTGGCTCCTGTGATAGTTAATTTTATTGTCAACTTCATTGGGTTAAGGGGCTCCCAGATATTTGGTCAAATATCATTTCTGGATGTGTCTGTGAGGGTGTTTCTGGATGCAATCAGCATCTGAATTGATGAACTGAGCAAAGCAGATTGGCCTCCCTATTGTAGGTGGACAGCATTCAGTATGTTAAAGGCCTGAACAGAATACAAGTCTAACTAAGAAATAATTACTTCTGTCTGACTGACTGTCTTTAAGAAGACACGAGTTTTCTCCTGTTTCATACTTGGACTCTGACTGGAACTGATACCATTAGCTCTCCTGGCTCTCAGGTCTTTAGATTCAGATAGAAACTTCTCCATTGATTTTCCCTGGTCACCAGCTTGCAGATTGCAGATCTTGGGACTTTTCAGTCTCTGCAAATACATGAGCCAATTCCTTGGAGTGCACATGTGTCCTATTGGTTTGTTTCTCTGGCGAATCCAGACTAATACAGTTTCTCATAGGCTGAGCATATGGAAATACAACATTGATGACCAAACATATTATGAAGATACCATTCAGTAGGTTCCATATTCTTACGTCAAGGTGCAACACAGGCAGCATTCTGAGCTACTCTGAGTCAGGATCCAGGGAGAAATTAGTAGCTAATTGTGGAGTGTGATCCAAGGAAAAAAGTGGCATCAAGAAGCCATCAGCAGAAGATGGAATCTAGGAATGAAGCCAGAAATCCAAAAAGCTGGAAATCTGAGGGATTATGCTAGGACTGAAACAGAAAAGTGAGAGAAAAATACTTGCCTTATGGGGATTGAGAAAACTACTTTCTGTGGGTGTGGCTGAGCTTTGCAGTTCTGTTTAATCCAGGGTGTGCCTTCTTAGGAACTGTTAGGAGGTCACTGCCTTCTATGACACTTTTATTACAGAGGCCATCCTTCAACATTCGTCTCTGGGATTACTCCTGTTTGCCTCCCTGCCTCCAGCCTTTCCTTGCCCTCCAGTGATCTTTATACGAGGCAAATCTAATCACGGCAGTTAACCCCCAGTTTGAAACATCTTTTGCCCGTAGTATGATGACCAAACTCCCATTGGTGTTTTCGGAAACCTTTATATCCTATCTTTTGCTTATCTCTCTTTTCAGCCATCCCCATCTGTTTCCCCGATCTCCCTTACATACATGACATTTTATGTACTTTGCACCATAATGCTTTCTTTTTCACATCTGTGCTTTTGCACATGTGAAATCTCTACCTTTCCCATTCTTCAATTCAATCCTTCTATTTCTCCTCCAAGAAAGAGTGTAGACATCACCTCCTCCAAGAATCATCCCTGATATTCTCACTTATCTTTATTCCTGGTTGGATTAGATGCTGGTATCTTGAATTTTCAAAAGCATTACTGGTATCTCCATAATAGCACCTATATTACTACATTTTAATAACTTGTTTACATGTTTGCCTTCCCATTATGCCATAAGTTCTTGAAGGCATTCTGTATTCTCAGGGCACAACACTGGGGTGGGCCTCAGAAAGATTTATGCAATGACCAATGCCTGGGTCTACCCAGCTTCTATGAAGATTATTGGTGGGAACCGGGGCTCAAACCAAATCTGCCTACTCTGAGTTTCCTATCTGATTTAAACTGTGGTTCCCCAACCACTTCATGGCTGTGTCAACTTAGGCTGGGACTCACACCTTTAAGAAGCAATTTGTCAGTATGTATGCCAAAATAAGCTGTTTTCCCAAGATGTTCATTGCAGTATGGCCTCAGATTAAAAAAGCAGAAGAAATAATCAAATTACAATGAATATGTAAATTATAGCATGCCAATGAGCTGAAATTTATGCAGTCTTAACCGTGATTATGAAGACAGTCTAAGAGCCTCAAAGAAAAAAGACTCAGTACTTTCTGTGCACCCTCAAAGAGAAAATACAATTTCATTAAACAACGCTTCTTCTGTTTATTCATTCATTAGTTCACAAATGTTTATTGAATACTTATGATGTACAAAGCTCTGCTCATTAGCAAGAAGTCTGTATTTTAATTAGGATTTCCAGGGGAAATGGAAGATAGGACTATATCACTCATTATACAACATTTCATTTAGCGGTAGCCTCATTCACTATTTTACCCCTTACAAAATTACTCTTAAAATTAAATGTTCTTAAAACCTTCTCCTCCTTTGTCTCCCTTGTGATCTAGCCTCATCTTTCCCTCTTCCATCAATTACTATCTCCTTATATTCCTTCTTGTCTTAAGTGAGCAATTTATCTATCATTATTAAAGTTCCATAAGTCTTGCATCCTTGTACCCATTACCCCTCTCAGTAAACATTTTTTTATTGTTTAATTTAATTTGATTTAATTTAATTTTTTGAGACAGAGTTTCACTCTGCCACCCAGGCTGGAGTGCAATGGTGCAATCTCGGCTCACTGGAACCTCTGCCTCCTGCGTGCAAGTGATTCTCCTGACTCAGTTTCCTGAGTGGCTGGGATTACAGGTGCCCACCACCACATT
>NW_012098932.1:205452-212594 GCF_000951045.1 Mandrillus leucophaeus | reverse complement strand
GATGGCCTCAGTCTCCCAAAGTGCTGGGATTACAGATGTAAGCCACCATGCCTGGCTGGGTCCAGCTAATTTTTGTGTTTTTAATGGAGGTGGGTTTTCATCATGTTGACCAGGCCAGTCTCCAACTCCTGACCTCAAGTGATCTGCCTGCCTCAGCCTCCCAAAATGCTGGGATTGTAGGCGTGAGCCACTGTGTCCTGCCAAAAATGTTTCTTAGAGTTTGTTTTTCTTGAAAGGCAGTAGAGAAATTGTAAATAACAAATTATGTTTCCCTGCCATAGTACTTGTCCTACCCTGGCATAGATATGCACTGGGGGCAAAACACCTTATTGGAATTATTGGTCATTGTGGATCTCGGACCTCTCTAAGCTCAATATGGTACAATGGGTACAAGAACACGAAGTCCCCTGTGCAGCCACCTTTCTGATACAGGCTGAACACTGTTTGTCTTTGTCCCTTTGCATTGCTGTAAAGATATTCCAGGGTATATCTGGAGGCTGGGCAATTTCTAAAGAAAAGAGGTTTATTTGGCTCACAGTTTTGCAGGCTGTAAAGAAGCATAGCACCAGCATCTGCTTCTAGTGAGAGCCCCAGGCTGCTTCCACTCATGGTGGAAGGGGAAGAGGAGCTGGCATGTACGGAAAACATGTGGTGAGAGAGAAAGTGAGTGAAGGGAGACTCTGGACTCTTTTTAACAACCAGCACTCATGGGAACTAACAGAATAAGAATTCATTTGCTCTCCTCCACCCCCAGGGAGGGCATTAATCTATTCATGAGGGAACCACCCCCGTGATCCAAACACTTTCCATTAGGCTCCACCTTCCATATTGAGGGTCAGATTTCAACTTGAGGTTTGGGGAAACCAACATTTAAACTGTAGCACTCCTCATGAGTTTTCAAGAGGGCCTGAAGCTGGTATCAGCAGTGCTTGTAAAGGATCTTATGAAATGTTTCATGGCTAGGAACTCTTGTTATGGCTAATCTTTCCCTGTCAGAGCTGAGATGAAATTGCTGGGAGAGAAGAGAGAGAGGCAGTTGGCCTAGTTCTAGGTACGGCCCAAATGGTATTTAAATAATTCATATATTTAAAATAACAAAATAAATATTTTATGAGTCTTTAAATTTCAGGAATGAGCTGTACCCTTGAAACCCACAGATTAAAAACTAGACTTTAGTCACAAATACGATTGCACAGTAAAATGTTGCTATTAGCGGGCACCCATAATTCAGAGCTGACAGAATTTCACACTCAGGGGCCTTCACAATCCAGCTGGACTGCCTCATGTGGAATGCTGGGGAGGAGGCTGCCTTCTTCTTGTCTCCTGATGGTTCCGCGTCCTTAGAACAGCAATCTTTTGATCTAAATAGGGTGAGATCCTTGCTCATGCAAACCATTGTCGCTGTGAGGGAAAATGTACAACTCACTCCTGGCCATCTTGAGCATCTTTAAGAAACCTTGTTAATAAGATTTGGTGGGAGGGCAAGTAGTTATAAAACAGAACAATAAGGCTGGTGGGAGTTGAATAATTTTTCTATTTGTCTCTATTTCCCAGGAGGATTTTAGAGAGGATGCAAAGTACTTGCAGCAATGTGACTAGAATATTTCCTCAAAATGGTTGCTTATTCTCATTCTGTCTATTTTAAATATAATGCTTATTGATTTTCTTGTATAGTTATAGAAGTAATGTATGACCATTATATAAAATTTGGGAAATATGGCAAATATAAAGAGGGAAAGAAAAGGCATCCATAATTGATCTCATTATTTTGCAGGAGAGAGAAGGCCTAATTTCTATGCTTAAGAGTCTCTTTCTCTTCACTTTGTTCTCTTATTAGCCTTCCTCTAGTTCATTGGTTACCCAGGTTAAAAGCAGTTTTAAAAGAGGGTACTCTCTTCTACAACTCGGTTGTAGATGCACTCATTGGTATCACAGGTCTTGACTAGGGCACATTTTTGGAATTAATTGCAAAGATTTCTCTCACCTTATCATATGGAAGATAAAATTTACGTAACTTGTGTTTTTGGTGTAGTGATCCCAGAGAATTAATGAGTAAGATTTAAGGCAGCACTGCTCAATCTTGGCACTAAGGTCATTTCAGATCAGAGGATTCTTTGTTGTGGGCTTCCCTGTGCGTTGTAGGACGTTGATCAGCATCTCAGGCTTCTACACCCTAGATACCAGTGGCAAAATCTCTTTGCCTGAGTTGTAACAATCAAAAATGTCTGTAGAAATTGCCAAATGTTCACTGGGTGAGAGGGGGTGAAGTTGCCCTTGGAGAGAACCACTGTCACGCACACCTAGAAGTTAGAAGTGCCAGAGTCTCTGGACTTTCAATTGGTCATGTTTGAAATATGAAATGTCACAAAGATAAGCATTTTAATGAAGTTTCTGAAAACACAAATTTTATCAATAGCTTGTGTTCCTATTGTTCCTTTTTCAATGAGATGCGCATTGTTATGAAGACATGAGAGGCCTGAATGTGAGTCTTATCAGTCAGGAGTTCGTCAAGGGCAGAGCAACCACTTTAGGTATTTCAATTAGAAAGGGAGTTAATGCAGGGAACTAGGAGCTTTCAGAACCCTTAAAAGAGCTGGACAGGAGAGTGAAGGTCAGGGAGGACTACTGGCTTTCAGGAAATCTAGAAAGCTGGAGTCATGGAAAAGCTTTCTAGAAGATCAGAAGGTTGCAGGAATCCCATAGGGTTTGCTACTGATAATCTCAATAACTTGTACAAATAATTTGACTCATTTTTTAGAAAGAAACCTGGAAGCTACTGGCTCTCAACATTATTTGCCATCTGCTGACACTGGAAAGCCTGTCTCTAGCTGCTGCGGGATGAGGTGGAGATAATGGTTCCGCCTCCTCTTGTGCTTCCAGGATCTCATATGAATGCCCTTCAGTGGCCAAATCTAACTAAAATCCTGTTGGCAAGGGAGTCTTGGAAATGTAGATTCTAGGCTTTCAGCCCTGCAGCCCCAGAAGGTGCTGAGAACAGGGATATGACTGAGATAGTCGAGAAGATATTGTGATATGGCAAAGGGGCAATTATTAAAGTGTCTTTTGTTAGCATTAGATTTGACAAGGGGGATAGCCTACTCCAGTGATGCTATATTGATAAAATATCCTGAAGCTTCTTTATCTGATTATCATGTCTTGTACATTGTTAAGACACTATAGAAGCTAAAGCTATGGGATGTGTGGGATGGATGAAGTTTCCTGGTGCCGGTAAGACAAGCAAACCTACTGTTGCATAAGAATATATAAAGCTATCTATGGTACTGCATAGATAGCTTCATGCGCTATTCATTTATTTATTTGATGTTATCTCATAATGTTCCTTCTAGTAGCCATTATTTAAAATATTCAAGTATTACTTTTATCATCAAAAATAAGCCTAATAAACTTGAAAAAGTATTACTGCTATTAAAAAATCTAATGTATAATATTCATTTTGCTATATATATATTTCAAAAACATTATTTTAAAGGCTGTATATTATTTAATCATGTGGATTTAACATTTGCGCATAAATCTTGGTCCCCAACTTTAGTTAATGCCTTAGGATAGGTTTTTGGAAGCCGCTAACTCATCTAAAACTGTAAATTAATTGCTGTACCAAATGTTTGGAGTGATTAGTTACCACCAGCAGCATATGAAAGTTCCTGTTTTCTGACACTTTATGAACACTGAGGTCAAATTGTTTATCTTCAAACCAAACCAAACAAAAAGACTGCCATTGTTATAGGCAAATATTATTTTATTGTTGTATAGTTTTGTATTTCTTTGGTTTTACTATGTGAGTTTCTTTATTTAGATTCTGCACATGCCTTAAAAATACTTATTATGGTATAGGTGATATAAACTCAAGGTACAAAATTCAAAATGAACAAAATGACAGACAGTGAGAAATAAGGCTGGCTTTTCACCCCTCTGCTTCAGTCAATCAGTTTATCTCCCAGGAGGCAAGCATTTGCCTATTTTTAGTGTGTACTCCAGAGATGCTGTACGTTTATGTAAGATAAAATGTATATGTATGAATATATGTGAATATAAACCCACATACATTTATAATTTTTACCAAGGGGTAGAATACTATGCATACCATTCTGTAATCTTTTTATCAATGTAAATTAGAGAACTTTCCATATATTAGCCGTTTGCCATGATTTATTTAATCAGTTCACTATTGATGGTCATTTTCGGTTGTTTTTGATTATTAGAATCCATGCTGTGATGAGTAACTTTGGTTCTACTAATTTTACAGACATAAGTGCATATGTGTAAGATGAATTCCTAGAATTAGAAGTGCTTAAGCATAGATTTTATGTATATGACATTTTAACGGATATATGCACAGTTATTTTTGGTTTAATTGTAAAGTCACTAGTGCTTTTTATTAGAAGAAAACAGCTATTCTTCCTTGAGTCACATGGGGACTGTAGCCTAAGAATTTATCCTAATAGTAATGGCTGCAATGGCTGATTTTATGTGTCAATTTAACTGGTCTGTGGGGTGCCCAGATTAAACATTATTTCTGGGTGTGTCTGTGAGGATGTTTTGGATGAGATTAGCATTTGAATCAGGGGACCTAGGAAAGTATCCATTGCCCTCAACAATGTGGAGGCTCATGCAATTTGTTGAGGGCCTGATTAGAACAAAAGGCAGAGAGAGAAGGAATTTGCCCCTTTTTTTCCTGCCTCACTGCTACTGCCAGAGCATCTCATCTTCTGCTCTTGGACTAGGATTTACACCATTGGCTCCCCTGGAGTGCAGGGGCTTTGGACTCAGTCTGCATTACATCACTGCCTTTTCTGGGTCTCCAGTTGCTGATGGCAGAACATGGAACTTCTCAGCCTCCAAAGTTGTGCCAGCCAATTCCTTATTATCTATGTATCTCTCTATTGTTAAAAAGGGAAAACTTTAAGCAAGTTTAAATTTATCAGTCTTTTGAGAAAAAACAAAAAAACCTCCAACAACGATTCATGCAGCCTTCAGAATGAGAATTTAGGCTCTAAAAACTCCTGCCTGCTACATGATCAGGCAGCATTTATGGACAGAAAATGGAAGTGGGGTGAAGAGTACAACCAAATTGGTTACAGCATGGTATTTTGTCTTATTTGAATCAGTTGACTGCCTTGGAGATGTCCTGGGCCCAGTGCAGGAGTCTAGTCCAAATCAATGGCCTCCCACAAAGTTTATTTAACACTATCTTATCTCCTATTGGTTCTGCTTCTCTGAAAAACCCTGACAAATAATAATGTTTATTATGTTCTACTCAATGTTCTGAGCACTTTCCCTATAAAAATTATTTAATTGTTATCACAGCCACATGCACTAGGTATCATTGTTAACATTTTCACGTTTCTGTAGAGAAAGCTGAGGCATAAGAGTTTAAATAACATGCCTAAGGCCATTAGGGGCAGTGAGTGGGGGAGCTGGAATCTGAATCCAGGTTGTCTAGCTTCAGAGCCTAAGCAGTTAGGCATTCTGCTACACTACCAAGCAGACTGAGCTCATTCTTTTAAGTAGTAATTCCGAATCTTTGTCTAGTTTATTTGGTGCTTAAGGGAATGGTCCTTAGCTGCATGTGACTTAATGATAGACCATATGCTAATTTTTGTAAGCCCAAAGGTACACCTTAAAAATTTTTTTAAAATTTTGCCACTTGTGACACTTTAGTCCTTTTCCCATGGGATTTCAATTTTAAGTTTTTGAGGTAGACAACCATATAATCTGTGAATATTGTTAATTTGATCACGTTGATGATATTATAACTCTAATTTATTTTTCGTATTTTAATGTATTGGCTCAGACTTCCACGATGCTATAATGTAATTTTGATGTCTTTTTTCTTCAGATTTCAATGGGAATGAATGTCTACAGTGGTCCACAGTGTGTAGGATATTAATATTAATTCATAGTTTTGGACAGAGGTTCATGACCATAATGAGGGACTCTTGTTCATCACGTACAAAGAGTCCTTAATGAGGAATAAATGTTTAGTTCTATCAAATGCTTGTTAGGGGGGTCACATATGAATATTATCACATATAATTATATTAATTGATTGACTATGTTTGATGATGACATGTTCTAATTACATCTATTGCTATAAAATGAACTTCCCCAGTGGCTGGAAACAATAGCCATCATTTATTTTGCTCATGAATGCAAGTTGACTGGACTCAGTTCAGCAATTTTAGCTGGAGTAGAGAATGGGTGGTGTGGATTGGGGGTGGGGAATGGGACTGGGAGGTGGGTGCAGTTTCTATTATAGCTCTAAGGCAGTCTGGGTTAGACCAACCAGCCCAGGTTAGGGGTGAGGGCTTCGAGTCACCCTGATACTGGTAAGAAATCCTTCAGTGGCCTTGGGAGAGAAACAACTCAGCTTACTTGAGAGATGTGCCAGAGCCCAGGGGAAAGCATCCACCATCCACAGGGAGCAAAAGAGGCCTCAAGGCCCGAAACACAGAATACCTGTTCAGTCAGGAAGAGAGGCTGAAGGCCAAGGGAGAAACCGGTTTGCGCCTCACAAAAGACTTTGAGGTGCCTGTGACATTGGTGGTGCTTGATCAGGCGGTCTGCACCTTAAAAAGAATCACGCTTGACAATTCACTCTGAAGTCAGCACTGCATACACTCTAGAAAGACAGTGGCAGTCAGCGGGGAATTGTTTTTGCGAATGTTTAGGCTGTAAAGAAGAAATACCTGAATGAATAAGTGAGTAAACAAAAATCAAAGAGATAGGACATTTTCCAGAGGTATCCTGTGAGAGCTGTGTCCCTATCTTTTCTCCAACCTTCAAAGACCAACTCCCTAACGAGAAAATGCTTGGATCAAGCCGGAGGCTGTTTGGGTACAACCTTCTAATTTCATTCCTTAGCTGTGATGTTGAATAAGTTGCTAAATCTATCTGTGCCTCAGCTTCCTCATTTGTGAGATGGGTCAAAACCAGTATCTTCTGTCTAGGAATATGAGTAAGGTTTAAATGAATATCTATCTATCTATCTATCTATCTATCTATCTATCTATCTATCTATCATCCATCTATCTATCTATCTATCTATCTATCTATCTATCTATCTATCTATCTATCATCTATCTGTATCTCTATCAATTATCTATCTATTATCTATCATC